>NC_136513.1:79781327-79856327 GCF_053919585.1 Euprymna scolopes | reverse complement strand
ACCAATAGCTATGCATAGTCACAATGCCGTCGTTTGATCTGGCAAATTTCACTTTTTTAATTTTCATACTTTTGCACCAATTTTCCCTGGCTAAAGCCCAAATATAAAGTTTTGCATGGGTTCGAATACCCTATATATGAAGTTTCATGTCTGTAGACTAAAAGCTGACAGAGTTTGGTTTTTAAACAAATATATACATGCATACATTAATATATATTGAAAAAGGTTTGTGTTTACTGTAAACTTTTTACACAAATATAAATCATGTAGAAATTCTGCATGAATATAATTACATGTAATAGTTAACTAATGATCATCCCATGAGAAAACTGAAAAAACTAACAAGAAATTAATTAGAATGAATGTTTAAAAGAATATGCAAATTAGCTAGCTCTTTTGCAAATGAATGCAATTCCACGACCCATATATAACAAAGTTGTATTTTCTTTTCAAATAAACAGAAAAAAAAGGGTTTTAATATGAATATCAATCCACAAAAGAACCCACATTTATAGCAGTATATAACTACTTCATTTGCTCGCTAACTAAAAATCCTCAACATATATAAAAACAAGAAACAACCACAGAATTCGCGCATAAGCCTGACGAATCCTATAGTGGATGAAACGCAGAATATTCAGTGTAGCTTAATCGCCATATATATTTTATAAATTACTATATATATATATATATATATATATATATATATATATATAATAAAATTCAACCGTTTTGGATTTTACCATTTTTGGACTAAATTTTAAGTCTGTAGATGAAAAAATCGTTCAGTATGCCCATCATAAAATATGCATAAATATAGTTTAATTCATACAGAAACTAAGATGTGCATGTGAGTATGATGTTTTTTCTAAATAGTTCACTTCTTGTAAGTCAAAAAAAAAAAAAAATGCTCAAGCTGAGATCAAAACCAAAACCTAAAGACAGCGAGTCAAGTATGATAACCATTAGGCCAGCTTGACACATTCTTTAAAAAGTGTATTCAAACCTACTTATTCTTAACATAGGGAATCTGTCACGTGAACAATTCGCATATGCGCATTTGTGAAACAGTTGACAAACATATGAAAATATGATGCCCCCCCCACGTACAAATTTTTCAGTTTTGACTACTTAGCAGCCCATTTTCCAAATGAAAATCGATTAAAAGTTTTCCACTGTCTGAATACCCTATACATATCACATTTCGAGTCTGTAGATAAAAAATATATATATATATATATATATATACACTAAAAGTAAATTAAATAGACAGGCGAGCTTCGTTGTTAACTGTGAGATATTACGATTTATATGTGATATAAAAAGTTTTAAAAAGTTGTGAAGTGAGCGACCGCTTCTCTGAAAAAAGCCTTTTGTTAACATACAGAAAAAGCGAACATACATACATTTTCGCTTTTATATATATATATATATATATATATATATATATATACACACACTAAAAGATGCACCTGGTGTTGCCCGGTATTAAACATAATGTTAAATTCCTTAAAAAAATTTTTAAAAAATAAATTGAGACATGGTCGTGCGACTATTACGTTTTTTTTTTTTTAAAACAATTCACTTCTTGTAAGTAAAAAAATACTTGAGCTGAGATCGAAACTGAAACCTCAAGACAGTAAATCACTGTTCAATAACCATTAGGCCAGCTTAACAAGCTCTTTATAGGAAGTTTTCAAACCTACTTATACTTAATGTAAAATGATTCGTGCGTGCGCATTTGTGAAATAGCAAATGGATAAAAATCCGATGACTCCCACGCACCAATTTTTTTCGCTTTTGACCTCTTAGCAGACCTTTTTTCTGGATGAAAACTGATTAAAAATTTTCCAAATATCTGAATATACCATATACCAAATTTCAAGTCAAAGATTCGTTGAGTATATACGTTGAGAAGTGTCCTCACACACATTCTGACTTTTATAGATATATATTAGGTTGGTGCAAAAATAATATCGTTTTTTAATATATAGTTGAATGTCAAAAACCATTATCTTTGCACCAACCTATTAGATAGATTACAGTCAAGCATGCAAATTAGCTATAATTTGAATTTCAAATGGCGACTACAATCTTACAAGGAAGACAGTGTGATTTCTTTGATACTAGCAAGTCTGAAATTATTCATAATTTTATATATATATATATATATATATATATATATATATATATATATATATATATCACAATTAGTGATGGGACGATTACAATATTTTTCCCTAATGTTGATATAAGTACTAATTCTTTTAAGATCTCTAAATATTTAACTATACAATTGACTTTTTTTTTTAATTACTGTAAAAAAAGAAAACCTGTAACATTTAGGTATACTCCTATACACTTGTGCGCAGATTTTAATTTAATTTTATTGGTAGATTTCAAATCATTAAATATTGATCATGAGTACCAGCAATGGAAAATTAAAAACATAAACAAAATATATAAAAAAAGAACATAAAAATCGTTTTTGGCATCGGAAAATAATCAATTTTGTTTCCAATTCCAATGCATTAAAATATTCTGATATTTCTAAATCCCAATTTATCGTCCCAATCGCTTTCTTAAACATTTCAACCCTGCAATGGTTGCCAAAAGTTTTCAAGTAGTTTTGTTTCATATTTTTATGGATATAAAAGGCAAAAATAATACGCATTATTTTTGCAGATTTAAAAAAATTTATTTTTTGCTTAATGTCACATTGCATTTAATCATCTTCTATATATATAAAAGCAAAAATGTGTGTATGTGTGTTTGTATGTCTCGCAAAAACTTTCCACATGGGTCACGGATTTTCGCCAGATCGGTATCATTTTAAACTTTCAATCTTTGCCCGACATATATCGAAAAATTGGCCAAAATCATTCATTTTTTCACCCTGAAATCATCACTTTTCTACGGGGGGAGGGTCAGCAAAAACCCTTCTCTCATGACGAATTCACTTCTACGCATGCGCCATACGACGTCGTAACCTGATTTACTTTAAATATTTGAAAAAGCGACACAATTTTGGCGACGTCGTCTTAGCTCAATTGCTTAGAGCGCGGACCCATTATCTAAACGCTTTGGGTTCGAATCGTGGTGTGAGGTGTCTCTTTTTTTTTTTTTCGATTTTTTAAATATTCATATTGAAGCAGGGTTATTTAAGCCATTTTTCAAACGTTCGTTTTTCTGTTTTTTTTTTACTTCGCTTATTCTTAGGTTTTCATTAACACCCCCCCCCACCCCGCCCGAGCACACACACCTCCAAACACCCGGGCAAGCAAGTGTTTTATATTTCTGAAATAGTTGTTGCAGCATTAGTTTTTTGTTTTTAAAAAAAATTTTTTAACTGATACAACTGTAAAAACTGTTTGATTTTTATTAGTTGTTACCACAAAAAGAAAAAAAAAAAAAAAAAATTATTATTTGCAAAAGCAAAAAGGTCACAAGCAGACAAGCGAGACATTGTGGATTCTTTACCATTAAAAAATCTGAAGTTCTTCAGTTTTTATCACAATACTAGCAGGCTGCTCGGCGTTGAAATATTTTTATTTATGCAGCAGGCTGCCCAGGCGTGAAATATTTTTATTTATGCAGATTTTGTATTTATTATCATAGAGTTAATTCTGTATTGCTTCTTATATTTTACCCAATATATATATATATATATATATATATACACTGGCAAAAACCAAAAACAAGAAGGAATAACTTCATATTTGTATTTTTTCGAATATTACAATTGTTTCGACATAAACCAGACAATTTAAAATTTTATATTATTTAAAAAATTTCCGTAGTTACACCTCATCAGATATGTTTGAAAAAAAAAAAAAAAATACAAAGTTTGTACGTATCTTGACACATTTTCATCCTGTTCAAACTACATTGTTGTTTTTGGTTTTTGCCAGTGTGTGTATATATATATATATATATATATATATATATATATATATATGCTCGATTACCTAAATGACAATCATGTTGCTTAATATTTGAGTCAATTCACATGGCTTAAATTCTTATTGATATATTACATTACCATTGGTTCATTGATTTTAAATATATTAAACCTTTGAAATTACCCTTTTCTTATATATATATATATATATATATATATATATATATATATTGCTAATTATTATTTACAACTAAAAATAAAATCGGTTTAAGGATCCCAAAATTCATACTAGAACTGTCCACAAGAACCTGTTAGAATACTTGGGAAAATCAATTGCAAAAAGCGATATTGTCATAAGGTAGAAGGTTAAATTCTCAGTGTGAGCTACCAAAAAATACACTAGCAAATTACTTAGGACCTCTATCCAGTCATGGTTGATGGAACAAGAGCATGCTACCCCCATGAAGTAAATAAAGAGTTTCGTTCAAAATTCCATCCAGATTCCTGAGTTCAACAGAAACATTTCAAAGTTCAACAAGATACACCTGAAGAAGGTCGGAGGTTACATCGACTGAAAAGTTGTGAAAATGGCACTCAAGATGACAATAAATAGTGCGAAGAAAAGCTTATTTTAATGAAAAGCAAGAAAATGAGGAAAGTTTCACATAAGTTTGGCAGGCTCTTTCTTTAAAGGCGCTGGCACTTCAATCCCATTTTTTTACCCTTTTGTCACATCTTCCTACAGTGAAAAGAAAAGAAATAATGGTTATAGAACCACCAAAATCACCATTGTTGCAATCACTAGTTCCCTATTTGGAACCCGGAGCCACCAGAGTTTAGGCCATTGTTGAAATAGCCTTTTTTTTTTTATTTGGTTCAGTGATGGCTAAATTTGATCCTGTGCAGTTCTAAAAAGGTCCACCTTTCCAGGCTTTGAGAAGGAGTTAATCTAAGCCTGAGGCTCCCCTACCGTCGAATGCTGATGGGGCTGTTCAAAATAAAATTTTTTTTTTTTTTTTGGTGGGCCAGGGCGCTCTTCCTCTATATCACATCTTCCTGCAGTGAGAAGGAAATAAATTATGTGCCACCCCCATTATTAACGAATTCTCGTCTCAAAAAATGTAGAAATGGAGAATGTCGGTAGTTATATTGGCCGGAACGCTGTGAGAATAATCACGAAGATGAGGACAGTAATCTGAATAATTCAAATGACATGAATTATTTTTTTCCCTCTCTTCAAGTTCCTCCCTTGGAGTGACAACCGCAACATCTCATTACAGAAATATCACTCAATAGAAGAATTAAAATTATTCTGGATAAAAAAAAAAAAGATAAAGATAAAAAAGAAAAAAATAAGAAAAAGATGTAGAAGTTCGCCATCGTTCAACGATGATTTATTTTTAAAAGTCATCTGGGAAAATGAGTAGAGAAAGCGAAGGGAAATTCCAATGAATAGAACGGAAGGGTTACCTTACACATAATTTCGGAACGGTTTCAAAAAAATTTGAAAAAAAAAAAAAGCGGCAAAGAAAAATGTTTGACGAATGTGTTCCATCCGGATTGAATAAAGAAAGGATAAATAATGCAAAAAAAAAAAAAAATAATAATAAATAAAATAAAATCCTGATAATTAAATCAACGAATGCGTAAAACTATTCCGCTTTACTGATCTTGAAATTCATCCAATGGTTACCTTGTGCCATCTGCTGGATTAATTGATATGTTTTCCGGCAAAATCAAGCCTTTGAGATTATTTAATGCCAAATCTAGTAAAGTTTTGGTGCTTGTGCAGTATACCACGTTTTTAAATAAATGCAACTCGGGTGAAAACACAATTATATACTTAATTGCAAACTGCTATGTCGAAATTAGTATTCATTCCTTCAAGTGGTGTCCTGTCTGGTACATGCACTGATGACTATGGCTCTCCAGCTATTTTCCCTCCTCGAGGCATTCATGAATTCATTGTTGCTCATCATTTTTGATGTTGCCCAGGTGTTCAGATTCTCAACGTATGTTTCTTGCTGTCGTCCTCTGCTTCTTCTACCCACAATCTTTGCCGTTATTCTTGCTAATTGTCGGAGAGTAGTTTGATGACGATCAGGTCCCAGGTGTCTATCATGGTAATCCTTACCAAGCGAGGTGTTCTAACCCTATTTAAGCTGTTTCTCGAATAAAGAGTTTGATGTATTACCATAGCTTTCTTTGCAGTTGTACAGACAGTAGGGTGCAGTTTCTTTCTGTCCGAGCAGTGCCTGTACTGGGCGATTATTCTGACCATTGTACCCAGAGGTATCTTCTGCTAAGCACAACGAGATACAAAACCATGAACAGAGTTATTTTTTATTGCTTCTGTATTACATCCGTCACCTGCTTTTCATGAGCTCACATTACCCTGACCGAGGGGTGGGGGGCTAAGTGGGTTCTCATCCATGTTCAAGGGTTTCCCACAGACTAACAAAGGGAAGGCAGCATCTTACTTTTCCTTTAACAGTAATGCTGTCCTGCCATCCGAATTAGTATAAATTCCAAATATGAAAAATAATCCAGTAGAAAATGGTCTCGATCGATTTTTCAGAAAAATCATTATGATTAGTGGTCATACATTCTATTTTTTTCAATGGCAGATTTCAAGGAAAGCAAGGGAGATAAGTCAGTTTGTCATAAATAACGAGATTTTAAAAACTATCCAGCTTTAATACATTTAAAGCTATGATGAAACTTTATAATTTGATAAATTCTATCTTTATTTGTAACTCGCTGGGGTGCCCGGCGTTGCCAATGCCGAGTCCTGCTAGCAGACCCTGGGTGTGGCAGCAGGAGTCCGCGATGACCCACAAGTTCAAAGAGATCTAGGCTTGGCTTCAGAAGTGCTACAACTTTGTACTCTTCTGTCACTAGACCCCCTCTTCTCTCGACATGAACCAACTGGACTACTTTGTTTATTTAAGCCATTTTTCACGTGTTCGTTTTTCTGTTTTCTTTTTTGTTTTTTCGATTTTTACATTTAACATCGTTCGTTTGCCTTACGTTAGATTTTTTTGTGTTTTTTTTCTGTTTTGATTACCCCCCCCCCCGCTTAAGTTTTAACGTTCGTTTTTATGTTTTCTTTTTTTACTTCGCTTATAACAAACAAACTTGGTCATTCATTGACCTCATTTGCTGAATAGCTATTGCTTACGTCGTCGTCTTAACGCTCTACAACTTCCATGCGGGCACCTGTCAATTTGGTTCTTACTTAAATAAATTTAAACATCTTTCAGTAACTCATTCTGGCTGGCCGAATGGTTCATGTTTTTTTCACATTTTATTTTCAAACTTCGCCTCAGGGCTTTCGGGTTCGATCCTAACAACTTTTACCCCCACCCCCCGGTTTCTTTTTTATTTAACAGCACACACACCTCCAAACACCCGGGCAACGCCGGGTACCCCCGATAGTATATATATCTATATCTGTTTTTACATAGGCATCGCCACTTACTAAGGTCAAGAGGCCACTCGAAGATAAAGGTTAAAGCGTGTACAGTAGAAATTGGACAATATAGTAATCATTAGTAATGGAAATTCGGTAAATTTGTTAACTTATATGGAAAGGCTCATCAAAAACTTGTTTATGTTAGACTTGAAGACAACCATATTGTAGTCAGCTGGAAAGCAGGAAAACGGAAGACAATTCCATAGGCGTGCAGTTCTAAGAAAGAAACTTTGCTCATGGAATCTACGTTTAGGCTCAGATAAAGAGTGGGGGATATTATTGATAGTTTTCTGCGAGACGGGTGTTTCTTGTGAAAGTTTGGCGAAGGGGGATATTGGAGCTCACTCGAGCACTTGTCATGAAAATAACGATAAAGCAGAGACAAACTCGCAACATCTCTTCTGTGAGAAAGAGGTTGCAGGAAACAGAAAAGGACATCCCCTACTAGGCTACGAAGTCTATTTTGAACTCTATCAAGGCAGGATAAGTCCTTTCTATATATATATTTATATATATATATATATATATATTTGTTTATTGTTATATAAACATGCTCACATCCCGCTGCTACAAATAGCCACTTGTTTCAATCAAACAACAGATATCATCAGGCAGCGACTTGACTATTCAAAAGTTCAATGAATAATGGATTTTTATTTTAGGTAGGAACTCTTTAGAAGTTGGAGTTAAAAAACTTAAAACACAGGACTTTAATTAAATAAAAAAGTAAAAAGGGAGAGGCAATTTAAATAAAGTTAAAAGATTACAATGGGGAGAGAGTGGGGAGAGTTTTAATCTTTTAACTTTATTTAAATTGCCTCTCCCTTTTTACTTTTTTATTTAATTAAAGTCCTGTGTTTTAAGTTTTTTAACTCCAACTTCTAAAGAGTTCCTACCTAAAATAAAAATCCATTATTCATTGAACTTTTGAATAGTCAAGTCGCTGCCTGATGATATCTGTTGTTTGATTGAAACAAGTGGCTATTTGTAGCAGCGGGATGTGAGCATGTTTATATAACAATAAACAAGTATTATCAGCTCTTTTTATTGAGCACTATCTAACAACCTCGTTGAATTCATTAGTCCATTACTTTTGAATATAAAAAAACCCGAGTATATATATATATATATATATATATATATATATATATATATATATATATATGTCTCGATGTTTCAGAATTTTTGAGATGAGGATTAATAATTTATAGCATTTGGAAGATTCAGACAACTGTTTTTATTTTCACAATATTCCGGTCGATATAACCTTCGGCCTACTTGAGGTGTATACTGTCTAACTCTGGAATCTACACAAAATTTAAAATGGAATCGTTTATTTAATCTACATGGGTAGTATGCTCCCATTTCATCAGCCATGACCAGGTAGACGTCTTAAGCAATTTGCAATTGTCTTCTGAGTATCACCCACACTGAGGATTGAACCTTCAACCTCCAGAAGAGTGTCACTTAAAATTGAATTTTATCTAGCACTTTATCCGTTATGCCATGAATAATCCCAAAATATCCGTCCCATCTCACAAAAGTCTGACAGGCGGATAATGGAAAGGAGAACACGAATCTATTTCTATAATGTGATCTTTTCTTTCTTTCTTTTTCCTTCCTTCTGTCTATAATGATTTCCTGTTTCTTTTAATTTTTTTTTTTTTTTTTTTTTTTTAACTATTTCACTTCTAACGTTTTTGAAATCGAAAAGTTCTGCACCAGTTTTTAATGTCCAGCTGCCCCCCTACTTTCCAATAACCAAAGGAATTTTAAAAAATAAGGGCAACAGTAGCTTTTTTTTCTTTAGGTCATCAGAAATGATTCACATCTTTTTTTCAACTCTCAATAGTTCAGTTCCTAATATTATCCTATTGAAATATTTTTTAGAAGTCATTAGAAAGATCACAAAACCAATAGCAAGTCAGACACCCTGCACCATTTTTTTGTTTTGTTTTTTGGCGGAGAGTGTGTATTAATTACTTTATATCTTATTTAAATAAAGGTGTGAGAATTGTTTTATATCCCCCCCACCCCACCCCCAATGGACAAAATGATGCTAGTTTTTATTCACATCTGGTATTATTTTTTTATATAATAGTTGGGCAACGCCAGGTAACACAGCCGGCCACATATATATATATATATATATATATATATATATATATATATATATATATATATATATATTCACTTTAGCTTTGTTTTCGTTTCACAGCAAAAATAAACATGAAATGATATTCAAGATACCAGATCGTTTCCCAAATATCTCATATCGCCATAAACTTCGAGTCGCTAAAACGGAACAAAATTTTCTGCTGATTCATCAGTCATTGTACTCATTCCCAGGAATTTATGACCTTTGACCCGACCAAATAATTCTATTTTTGCTAGCTCCGGTTGGATAACAGATGTGTTCACGTATCGTAGATAATACGACGAAGAGACGGGCCAAAAGATGACCTCAAAAACAATCTTACATCAAAACCAAAAATAAAATGGTAGGATTTCAGGGTGGAACCTACATCTTATGTGGAATAGACATGTTAAGAAAATGATGAAGAAGAAAAAGACAACGAAAATGAAGACAAAGATGAAAAATCCGTCATCCGTATTATTTAGATTATTCGGAATATTGTTCTCATCTTGGGCGGCATTTTCACAGCATTTTGGTTAACGTAACCTCCAACCTTCTTCAGGTATATCTTATCAAACTCGGAAATGTTTCTGTCAAGCTTAGGAATTTGGACGGAATTCTCAGTGGGGGCGATTGAAAAATACAATTGCAAATGGCTTAAGACCTCTATCCAGTCATGACTGACGGCATGAGAACATTCTACCCGCATGAAGTAAATAAAGGGTTCCATTCGAAATTCCGTCCAAATTCTCAGAGTTTGATGGAAACATTCCCGAGTTCGACAAGATACACCTAAAGAAGGTCGGAGGTTACATCGACCGAAACGTTGTGAAAATGACATTCAAGATGAGATCAGTAGTCCAAAGAATCCAAATAATATAAATAACAAATCTTCATCTCAAAAATTCAGAAAACGTAAAGATGAAAAAGATGACAAAAAAATGAAAAGACGTAATACACAAAGACGAAGATGATAAAGATGAAAACGAAGATTAAAAAGATGAAAACGAAGAAGGAGTATCTTTTTCTGCCCTTTCAGGAACAACTCTTGTTCTTTTAGCAGACAAACCGGATTCTTGAAATTGACATGCATCAGAAAACTCAAACTTGTCTCAAATATTTAACTTTGATCCACTAAACAACGTTCGTTTCAGTAAATTTCCAATAATTTACTTATACCTTGGTTTAAAAAAAAGAAAAAAAAAAAAAAAAAAAAAAAAAGAAATGGCCTAATGGATTCTACCAAAACTATGGGATCAAAAGTACAGGATTTTTTTTAATGAGAAAACTTCCACATTTATCTATTGTGCAATCTTAGGAAATATGCTGGCTTTAAAGAGAATGCCATTTTTTTTTTTTTTTTTTTTTTAGACCATTTAGTTGCAATTATTCACTATAGAACTGGCTGTATAATCACGCTAGTCGTCTGACAACCACCGACCTCCAAAATGTATGTGCCTTGGGCGTTTTCTTTGTCTGATCATATCGACTTGTCATACTGGTGATTCCTGGTGAACCAAGTACAAAAGAGATCCAGACAATTGCACTTGAGGGAACAGCGAGGATACTAAAAAGAGCTCTCGGTTGGTTTCAATAAAAAGCGGGGCAATGTTGGCTGCTGGTTTGGCTGCCCCACACCCAGCATTACAATCTTCAAAGGAAGAAAAATAAAAAAATATAAATTTTAAAAAAGCGATTCTCGAGGACACAAAAACACATAAATACTACTATGAAATGTTCATATTATTTGGATTCATGGGATTACTGTTCTCAGCTTGAGTGTCATTTTTCACAACTTTTCGGTCGATGTAACCTCCAGCCTTCTGTGTATTCTTGAACTCAGGAATGTTTGTTGAACTCTGGAACTTGGATAGAATTTCGAACAGAAACGTTTTACTTCACGGGGCTAGCAATTCACACTTGTATTTTTCTGTCACCCACATTGAAAAATAAACCTTCAGGAGAATATCACTTTTATAATTGATTTTTCCAAGTATGCTAACCACTGCACCACTTATCCTTGTGGAGTTACCTTTTTATTTCTTTTTTCTTGTTTTGTTTTTTTTGTTTTTTTTTTTACTCATGTTCACCCCTTATAAAGCATATCACCACTTGGACGTAAGGGGTTACTATTTGGGGTCATGTCTAGAAAAGATTAACAAGATATTTGTTTATGTTACATTTAAACTTCTGCATATCGGTACAGCCAGAGAAGCAGGCAGCAGGAAGGGAATTCCAAAGTCTAGCTGTTTGAGGAAAAAAACTATTAGAATAGAAAGCTTTCTGGCATTTAGGGAGCTCAATAGTGAAGGGGTGAGATCTTATTGCTAAGCGGGTTTGTCAGGGATATGTATGTCGAGGGGGTACAAGTGCAACGAGTTCATCAGGACGCATTCCATTAAAATATTTGTAAAACAGGCACAGTGATGCAACATAGTGGTGATGGGACAGAAGTTGGAGCCTAATTGACAAAGTGGGACCTATTAAATTGAAAACTCTTTTTTTAACCCTATCAAAGAGGGAGAGACTAGTGGTAGATGCACCAGCCCAGATGTGGTAACAATACTCCATGTATGGGTGAATAGTGGTCTTGTAGTGGTACAGGATACTCTCAGGTATGAGTATTGCCTGAAACGTTGTGAATATGACACTCAAGATGAAAACGGTAGTCTGAAGATTCCAAATAATATGAATAACCAATCCTCATTTCAAAAGTTCAGAAATGTAATATGGAATGTGTTCTTCAGGATTGTTTGATCTATTTCCTACTTCGTTTGTTCCAGCTTGTCTGACTCGTTGATCTAGTGATCTCCATCAATTCACAGTTATAATACCTCATTGTAATACAGTTTCTTATTCCAGTAGTTTCTTTTCAAGAAGTACAAGATTGTGAAATTCTTTTCATGATCCCCGTTTTCCTCCTACCTACAGCCTTGGCCTTTCCAAGACAAATGTCAATAGGCACCTGTCTTCACAGTAATCATCTTTTGTTCTCGTTAGCTCTTTACAGCAAGTGGTTTCATGCTTTGTCCCAAGTGATTTCATAGAAAATACACTAGGACTTGCATTCAAAGCAAGTAACAAAGCAAACATTGAATAAACTTGTTAAATGCAGTTGTGTCGTTAGGCCGCAGTCGTTTGTGTTCACTTTTCTGAGCTCAGCCTCCCATTTCCCAAATTCAACCTATCAGCTACGACTTAACTGAAATATCACGTACACATTTGCCTATCAAGACAATTCACTGTCGTCCGCTTAAACCCTGGCTTATTGTCTGCCGATGTTGAGCCCGTCTGCTCACAATCCATCTACTTTCTAACAGAAATCTAATACGTCCAGTCCCCTAGCTACACCTAGGTTATCTCACGTGGAAATAAATACTTCCCATCCAAACTTTTCTACCCGACCCATTCTCTGGTTAATTGTTCATAGCGTCACTTCAGGTTAGAGGTTACATCGGTTTAAACGTTGTGCAAATAACTTCCAAGATGAGACCAGTGGTCCGAATAAGCATATAATGAAATATTCATGCACTTTTGCCACCGCGCCATTTTTAAGTAGTTTTTTGGTCCCCTCGACAAAAGGAGGGTGGACCAGTAAATTCACCCTTGTCTGTTCGTCTGTCCGCACTTTTCTCAATAACTACGCTTTAGAATTTAAAAAAAATTTTGCACAAACATTAAACATGATACGAGTAAAAAATAACAGAACGTATTTTACGGGAAAACTCCGTTTGCTCCCCTAGGGGTGCTTTGACACTTTTGGGTTTATTAAAAAAAATTGATGCGTTCGATTTTTTATAAAACTTTCTGAAAAGTTGTTACTAACTGATTTCTTAGCAGTTTTGCATAGTATTGAACTCAAATTAAAATATGTTAAGACCTTGGGGACTTTTGCGGCTAAATGGGGGTGGGGGCAAATGATAGACTTAGTCATTTCTTTTTGTGCATGGTGCAGAACTCAAATTTACATATGTTTAGGCCTAAAACTGCATTGTTTGTTCATTTTCACCAGGATTTGACGTCCCCAGGGGACTTTTGAGGCTAAATGGTGGTGGTGTGTGTGGGGGGGGGTGAAATGCTGAACTTAGTTATTTTTTTATGCCTCGTTCACTGTACACTCACGGGGGATCATGCATGCTTCACTTGTTCAGGTTACATTCAAGCCTTACGATATCTTTTTTTTCTTAAATTGTTAGGTAGAAGCACAGAGTTGAAGCGAAAGAAAAACTGACGTTTTACTCCTACTGCATGACGCAACCGGAAGTTTGGAACGTTGGAATTAGTAAAGTCATTACAACTGATACCATAACTTGCAAAAATGGCGACGCAAAAAAACAAAACAAAAATAAAAAAACGACCCTCCTTGTGGAAAAGAGCTCAGTTAAAGGTGAAGTAATTAATGTTTTTAGCCAATTTTTTGATATTAGTCGTCTGAAGGGTCGAGCTTCAAATGATACTGATCTCTGTCGAAAGTTTTAGGCAGACATACATACATTTAGACTGACAGGTGAGATTTATATAATAGACTAGCGAGGGGTACCCGGCGTTGCCCGGGTGTTTGGAGGTGTGTGGAAACTCGGGGGGGGGGGGGGGGGTAAAAAAAAAAAGTAAGTATGAGGATCGAACCCGAACCGTTGAGGCAAAGTTGTAAATTAAAGTGTGAAAAAAAAAAAAAACGTGCGACGTTAACCATTGCCCCACCCCACCAGGATATGCTTACGGAAACACGTTTGAATTTATTTAATTACTTGGATTTAGCAGGTGCCCATTTTAATGAGTTAATGAGGTCAAGTTTGACTGCCGGATTTCATTTACTGCTTTTTTTTCCCCCCCAAGATGTTATAGGAAAAAGACTAACCCACATGCGGCGAGCGACAAATGTTGAATATTTATCTTCCCGAAATCGAGCAAATTAAATAGACAGGCGAGCTTCGTTGTTAACTGTGAGATATTACGATTTATATGTGATATAAAAAGTTTTAAAAAGTTGTGAAGCAAACGACTGCTTCTCTGAAAAAAGTCATACATACATTTTCACTTTTATATATATAGATTGTTAGGTAGAAGCACAGGATAGTTACAAAACACCCTCCCCTCCCCGTGTTAAGAATGGCTTTCAAAATAACCTTATCAGTTCAGCATGTTTCATTTACATCAAAAATACAAGATGAGGATGGCTGCACTCTTTCAAATTGAGACCTTTAAAAAAACGCTTGATGGAAAATATTTGACTGCTAATCATGGGGGAGTGGTGTATCCTGTCTTTTACAGTTCCATTATACATAATGGATTTTTAGATTTGCTACACTTGAGTAAAATAATGATCTTTTCAATGAGGGCCGCATGCAGATGGAAAAGTATCAGACTATTACTCATGGGGGAGGGTATGTGTTTTGTGTTCCTTTTACACAAAGTGGATTCACTTTTATTTATTACATGAGACTCGTACGAAACGAGGACTGACTACATTCATCATTTTTAGGTTACATATTAAAAATGAATATGTCAAACAATGAATGTCTTTCGGGGGGAAAAAATGGCATGCACTTGTGCTAATATCTTTTTTCCTGTTTCTTTTTGCAATTTGTCATTCGTTGACGTTGTGCGATTTGTGGTTGAAACCGCTTCTTTAAAAACTCATTCAGTTTTCTGGACTTTATGTTCGATTCATATAATTCTCACCGTCTCTCTCTCTCATATATATATATATATATATATATATATATATATATATATATATACCCTCCCCGTGTTAAGAATGGCTTTCAAAATATATATATATATATATATATATATATATATATATATATATATATATATTCAGAATGTGAACGATTATATAAATATGTTCACAGTCAAACAATATCATAGCTCACAAGAGCCATAACAGCCAACAAACAGACATATCCGAACCCGGAATTTGCTCAGTTGGCAGAGTGCTTGCCTCGCATGCAAGAGGCTCGAGTTTCAAATTGTGAGACATCAGCTTGGGTTATAGCTGGTTGGATAATCACATCCCTTGTTGAGACAAAGTAGGTTCATTCCACAGTCGGATTTTGCTGCGGTTTTCTTGATCTGTGTTAGTTAATAGATTTTCTTGTGTGCGGGGCATTTGCTCAGTTGGCAGAGTGTTTATCTCGCATGCAAGAAGCTCGGGTTTTGAACCCCGGATTCGGATATATCTTACTGATGAGCCCAAATGAAGGCGAAACTAGAGCCTTGGACTTCCGGATTGTTGGCTGTCATGACTCTTGTGAGCTGCAACGTTGTTTGGCTGCAGAAATAATTATATAATCTGACATTCTGAAAAATTCTATTACTAATTGCTCGGCGTCTTCAGAGGTTGTTGCAGATTTGAATGTTCAATACAGTGTGAGCGTTGGACGATGCATGTGTCATATAATATAGGAATTCACTGTTTTAAGCAATGTTGTTACATGGAATACAAAATTCAAACTGTGTGATGAGACGATTCCAATATCCCCCCACCCTCGATTCCGATACAATTACTGATTCCTTACTAAATCCTGGATTCCGATACAATTACCGATTGCAAATCTTTATAAATCTTTAAATATATAACTATAGAATTGTTATTTTCACCCGATTTCTGTAAAAAAACACATGTTAAATACGCAGATATTTTCGTAAACATAAAATTACACATGTGGAGGATGATCTCTTTATTTTAAAACCAATAAATATATATATACTAGCACTTCAGCCCGGCGTTGCCCAGGTGTTTGGAGGTGTATGTCGAGCAAAAAAAAAAAAAAAAAAACGCGGTCAGCGATTTGGCATTGAAAAATAGGCACTCATTTTTTTTTTATTCCGATACCCCAAATTTGTCGATTTTTCCGATTCCTGAGTCTGATAAATCGTCCCAATACTAATATTTAGGCAGCATTTTTAAGACCAAAAGTAGTGCAGACATTTTTTTTTTTAATGAATATATCATTTATTAAAACAAATTCAATATTTCGAATTATAAAAAATACGAAATCAGGAAAATAGTAAATTTCTATATTATGACACCATGCATCAACCAATGCTCATACTATATTGAACATTCGAATCTTCACCAACATCTGAAAACGTCCAAAGCATTATCACCACAATGCGACGTAAAAAAAAAAAAATACGAAATTACTTGACTTTTCTGATAAAGAATTTGTTATAATTCGAAATATTGAATTGGTTTTAATAGATCAACATTTTTATTTATTAAAAAAAAATGTCTGCACTAGTTTTTGTTTTGAAACCATTAAAGTTTGTATTTTCTATTTTTTATTTTACTTGTATTCCATATACCAAAACATCATATTGCCACTTGGACATAAGGGGCTACTATTGGGGGCCATGTCTACAGAGCCACTATGTAGAAATGGGGAGACGCCATTCAATGCCTGAATCAGGAAACAAGTCCAAGCACTGGTCTTTGGTGAGTCCCTGGGATCCTACCTCTGCACCTGGCTAATACACAAGGCAGGAGTATGGAAGCCAGCTAATAGGCAGATCCTATCTACTACTAAAGCACTTTAGCTTTGCAAACTAGATAAATTGTTCATCAGCAGCTCTAGGAATTTTGTCGACCAGGACTAGGAAGGCGTCACTCCCCCAGGAGTTTGATGCAGTGATATATGAAGCCAATAGTACCACTGCATTATGGGTCCTTGTGGGGAGTTCTAGTATGAGGAAGGTTAGAGTAATTGGGAAAATCAAATGGAAAAGTGATATTTTCCTGAAGGTTCAATTCTCAGTGTGAATAACCGAAAAATGCAAGTGCAAATTACTTAGGATCTCTCGACCGCATCTCCATGGCAATCGCAAAATGAATAGCTACATTACCATAATTTTTATGAACATGAATAATTTCACTACACTTTAAAGCGATTATCTCCCTTGTCCTAATGAATGAAACCTCGAGTAAGGGAGGTAATCTTTTGGTTAGATCGGATATTATCAATCAAAATCTCATCGACACTTTTAACCCTAACCCCCAAAAAATAAAATAAAAAAAATAAAATCTTTAATTAGAAATTTTGTAATTAGCCTAATGATAGTGAACAGAGTGTAGTGATCGAAAATAATTGACTGCAATTAGAAATTGATAATAATAAAAAAAAATTAAAAAAAGCGATGTGTTTAATTATGAAAACTGGGGGAGGGCTTCAATAGGCGTCTGCACAGTTAGCAAAGAAAATGCTGTTTTAATCTTAAGTGTGACAGAATGATGGACGGACGGACAAAGCCTTCTATAGAGATGCATGGACGCACCTATAAATTGAGTTGCGTAAACAAAAGAAAATGTTATTTCAAGCGGGAGTATGACAGACCAATAAATGACTATTTCATATGAAAGCGTAAACAAAAGAAAATGTGGCTTGTTCTAGGAAAAAAGCTTTGTTCATGATATCTGCACGCAGAATTAAATACAGATAGAGTGTAGGGGAAACTGCTGGAAGTCATTCTAGCTAGACGAGTGCTTTTTGTGAAGGATTGGTCTGAGGGGATTATAGATTGAAGCTCGGACGAGCACTTGTCATGAAAATAATGATAGAGAAGAAACAGGCTTGCAACGTCTTTTCTTTGGGAAAGAGGTTGCGAGGAGGAGACAAGGGTATCACACACTAATATGATTAAAAAAAAAAAAAATCTTACATGAAGTATGAGGATGGGGCAGTGGCTTAACTTCAATATATTGCATAGAGTATTCCGGAAGTTATTAAAAATAAACATCTCTAACTCCAAAACTATTCATCCAACCGACCTGACATTATTCTTGGTGTTTGTTATTCAAGTCCATTGATCACGTTTGATAACATAAGTTAAAAATTCAAGCATGTTTACTTGGTCAAAGCCCTATAAGATGTGAGATTTGCTTGCATACAATGCAGGCCTAGTAGCGGATCTCTACAACGAGTAATCCAACAACTTTATTGAAAAAAAAAAAAAAAAATAGCAAAGTATAGCAAGCCATGTAAAAGAATAAAAGATATTACACCTGAAAACGGTCTGAACGTTTGTCGAAGGCGACCTTAAATCTGGATATGAAAGGCATTATCACAACTTCCACTGGCCTGTTGATGATGTTCTGTGCTAGACTCTACTCTCCTCACATCCTTTGCTGCTCAAATTAGGACAGATTTAGTCTTTGAAGCCATTCTTTCTAGGTAACCGTGGAGAATCATGTCAGTTTCCTGATTGCCAACCATTGAACACACTTCAGGAGTACAATATCTTTTTGAGGATAGGCGATTCTATTTTTTAGGAAAAAATAAAAAGGTGATAACGTACGTACGAACAATTAATTACCTCAGCATATATAGACGAATAGGACGCATGAATGTATCTGAAGTTTAAGGCTACTTCATACGAAAACATGAAACACCAAATGACAAGCAAACCCTTTCAGATATTCGAAGGCATATTTCAAAGAACAATGATATCTTGCTTGGATGGATGATCCCAGTTTTTGAAGAAAAAAAAAAAAAAAGAAACAGCTGGAGGGTGCTAACGCATGTACGAACATCTACATTCTTATAGAAAAGTGACTTTGCGTGGGAGTTCTTTCCTCACAGGTTCTGAAACGGCTGCAAATTTCACCCAAAAGTAATGTATATGTCTGGCAGTGTTCTTAGATATGTTTTCTAGAGAAAAGCATCCAATAAGTATCAAAAATCAAAAAAAAAAAAAAAATCCGATCTTAAAGTCTTTTCTCTCTTATAGATAAAAAAAAAAAAAAAAATCCGATCTTAAAGTCTTTTCTCTCTTATAGATAAAAAAAAAAAGAAAGAATTTTTACAGAGGAATATTTTATGTTACACCGGTCAAGGAAGATAATAAAATCTCAGCAACTTCTTACCCCCCCCCCCAAAAAAAAAACAAACAGATTTATTGTCATCTGCAGATATAGCTTAGTGGTAGAGCATTCGACTTCAGATCGAATGATCCCCTGTTCAAGCCCGGGTGTACCTCACCATTTTATTTTTTTTCTTATTAATGAGTTCAATTTACGATAAAAGATGAGGTATCATTTAAAATCGCCACAAATCATTTCTTCATTTGCATATTTTAAAGCCAAACATTAACCAGAAATGACTTTTCCAGGGCATTCATCGTCAAGCTCAAATATCAGCTGACATAATATTGTGAACGAAAACAGACTGCCTTTGATGAACGACATTATCATTATTTTATTTTTTGTGAATTAGTCTGTCGGGCAAATTATTCCTCGTAACATATAATAATCAATAGAGGATTGATTCTATAATAGTACATACGCAATCTGCAGAAATTAAAATACCATGTTTAAGCGTATTGTATGACCGGGTAACGCTGGGTGTCCAGCTAGTATTAGATAAATAGAAGAATGTGTGTATGCATTTGAGATAAGAGGCTACTTCATATGAAGGCGTGACAGACCAAAAACAGAGAGCTTGGAAGGCGCATCTCAAAGCGCAATATTTCTTAGATGAACGATTCCATCTTTTAAAAAAGGGTGGAGAGTGATAACTAGGGCTATGACAAAAGAATATTCTTTTCGTTGTTTTGACTCTCGAGTATATATTCGACAGAATTAATCAACCGAGATACTCTATATAAAAAACATATAAGATATCAACGGATACACACTGGAGAGTCAAAACAATGAAAAGAATATGCTGTTGTCCTAGCCCTAGTGAAAACATACGTACGAATATATTATTGAATAGATTGATAGAAAGGTGCGTGGGTTTATCTGAAACAAGATATTGCTCCATACGAAAGCATGACAGAGCAAACAAGAGAGATTGAAGAACGCATCTATATATAAAAAAAAATAAATAAATAAAAATAAAAAAAAATAATTCCAACTTGCTTTATTTACAATAATTCCGGCTTCCTGGTCATTCGTTTCATTTATATCTGCACGCAAACGCATTTTAATTACAGTTCATATCGAAAGTCTCTGCGCAATTTTCCACGGTTTTAATTATTTTCCGCAATGCTTAGTCTCGAATTTAATAATAAATTTAGATTCATTAAAATCATGTTCCAGAACA
Source organism: Euprymna scolopes (assembly GCF_053919585.1). Taxonomy (NCBI): domain Eukaryota; kingdom Metazoa; phylum Mollusca; class Cephalopoda; order Sepiida; family Sepiolidae; genus Euprymna; species Euprymna scolopes. The sequence continues at coordinate 79,835,769 of NC_136513.1, read as the reverse complement.
AAATGAAAGATGAATGTTTATGAAATGCTCTTCCAAGTTGTGGCATTTGCTAATTACATTTGTTGTGTTCTATCTTGCAGATGTATGTTACGCTATTATTGTTGTTCGTGCATAAATAATATTATTAAATAATATTACAGCAAATATATTCTTTGACCTTCATAAAAATATCTGACATCTTAAGAGAAGACGTAATACAGTAAAAACTAAATCCATAGCACAGAACTTTCCTTTCTCTCTCTCTACCAAACACAAAGTCGAATTTCCATGAATAAAATTTCGTTCTTGCAGAGTTCCATCTGTGGAGCAAAATACCACGTGACTGCTTCCCAACCGGCTACAACGAAATCGTCTTCAAGTCTAGTGTAAACAAATACTTGCTCATCCGTCCTCCTGGATAAACAATTCTTATCCAGAAATTTTCTGACCAATCGAACGGTTGTTACCTTCAGCAAACCCAGGGCCTTGATAAGTCGTTAACCCTTTAGGAAATATATATATAACAATTTTTCTAGATTTGTAAGTAACAGATAAAACAAAAAACAAAAAAAAAAACTCACATCGAATTAATTCGCTATCTACTGTGGGCAGCCATCTTGTTTTCAAGATGTATAGATATAAAAATGAACGAAACAAATTTATAAATATGACCTAGTCTGTGTTTTCTAAAATAATGGGTCCTGGATATGACCTTAAACTATATCCAGGGGTGAGGCCCCAGCTTGCGGGCTTTGGGGAGTGTGGAGCCACCCTTTAATTGCCATTGCTCCCAGGTCCACTATGACCCGGAGTGGTAGTACCTGTTAGGGTCCCAACTATGGGTTAAATAGAAACCGACTTGAAAACAACAAATGTATTCTATAAAAAAAATTTTCTTCAAAATCTTTGGATTCGGCATTAAATAACCTGAAAAGGGTTGATATGCCGTAAAACAAAAACAATCAACAACATTCTAAAATAATGAGTGGTAAGATGAACAAAGGTGGGTCTTTGTAATCAAGTAAAATTGTTATATATATATATATATATAAAATGATCTGTTATATTTTAAATATCGAGCTTCTAATAAAAAAAAAATGGTGTGTGTGTATATATATTTCTTTTTACTAGGAAGTCATCACTTATCAAGGCCCGAAGGCTACTTAAGGATAAGGGTTAATGAATGTAAGGTGGTAGTGTAGTAATTGTTAATGGTGTAAATTAGATAGAATTTGATTATTTGTGGGGACGGCTCAACAAGAATTTGTTTAGATTGGATTTGAAGGCTATCATGTATTCAGTTTGAAAACAAGCCAGCAAAACAGTGTTCCACAGACGGGCAGTTCTTGGAAAGAAGCTTTATTCAGGGAAGCTGCGGTTAGATTTCGGCACAAATAATCAACGTTTCGTCTGTATTTCAGAGGACATCTTCAGGATATTAAAAGGAAAAATGCAAGAAAAGAAAAAAGATCATAGACCATAGGAAAATGAGAAGAAAACAGTGTTTGAATCCTACTCATATCGAGAAAGACAAACATACCCATACACACACACACGTTTGTCTTTCTCGATATGGGTAGGATTCAAACACTGTTCTCTTCTCATTTTCGTATGGTCTATGATCTTTTTTTTTTTTCTTGCATTTTTCCTTTTAATATCCTTAAGAAGTCCTCTGAAATAGGGACGAAATGTTATTTCATAATTTCATTTGGTTTTTCTTTTTTCAAAACAACATAACGTCAACCATCGCTGGTATTTTTATTTATTTTTATACATATATATATATATATATATATATATATATATATATATATATATATATATATATATAAAGGGCCTGGCAAGGCCACATGGGAGACAATCGAAACAGCAAACCTGAAACTGAATTGCAGGATGCTATATATATATATATATATATATATATATATATACATATACACACAAATATAGGCAAATTTGGGCATATTGTATTGGTTTGAAAATATAGGTTCTTATTTTTACTAATTGTCATAAAATTTTAACCATAGAATTATATTTTAATTTTCAGAAAGACTGCAAATTTTCATGTAGTCTTGTTCCATAGAATCAAATATATGAGCATTTCAATATTCACACTGACTACAAGTGTATATATATATATATATATATATATATATATATATATATATATCATTATTTATGAATTGGAAAAGGGAAAGTTTATGGTATGTCTATGTGTTTATGATCCAGTTACAATGGGTGTAAGCACGTTATCTGTTATAAGTGTAGATGTCCTTCTGGTGTTGACTGGTGATGGTAGGAGGACTAGAGGAAAAATAGGAACTCCTTCCTATGAAACTGTGATGGTGTTGCTCCTAGGATGCAATGTAGCATTTTATTATAACAACTAAATGTGTCTACAATGGCATTCTAAAGTTACATAAGACCGTGGCTAATAGTGTAGACATTAAATTTGTATGTGGCATCTGTTGTTGCAAACCTATGGTACTTTGGTCCAGAGGGGAATTTCTGCAATCATTTTATTATATAGGAGATAATGACGAATTAAAATGCAAGTATCATGGTTCAATTGTGCGTTAAACAGAGACATTCACTTTGAACATGCCCCTGTCTTATCAAAAAACCTACTGTTTTATATGCTGATCCCTTGCGTAGTGATAAAACTTCTCAAATGCAACTGTGAGGTTAAGCTGTATAAGGGTGTTAACTTTTGTCATAATCGAACTGTTTCCTCTTTATTCAGATTACTTTTGATTATTGATACTTATCAGAGGCATTCCGATACAAGAACTATCTATGAACACTACCATATAAAGTACATTCACATGAAATTTTGTTTTTTTAAATCGGCCAAGCCATTTCATAGAGAACTCACACACGTATATAAAATGTCATATATATAACTACTTCATTTACTCACATAAAATTAATATATGAAAGTATAGATTTATGCGTAAACTTTAAGTATTTACTTCAAAAGTGCTCAATATGTATGTAGAGCTAGTTAGTAAGTTATAAAATATATGTGGCGAGTAAGCTTCACTGAATATTCACTCTAGGACTCTTCAGGCTTATGCGTGAATTTTGTGGTTGTCTGTCGTTTTTAGTTAGCCAATCAGCTTTCTAGTATCCACAGCGCCCTTCCTATCAGCCAATGAACATGCACTTACCAGACAAAGGCCTATTTGACCTCTGGTTGACCTGTTCCTTTGTGTGTACTCTATTTAGCCTGGATATCTAGTTTCTTGACCGGTTTTAAATCTAGGTTAGGGGTCTTTTTTTTTTGAGTCTCTCTCTATATATATATATATATATATATATATATATATATATAGTAATTTATAAAATATATATGGCGATTAAGCTACACTGAATATTCTGCGTTTCATCCACTATAGGATTCGTCAGGCTTATGCACGAATTCTGTGGTTGCTTCTTGCTTTTATATATGTTGAGGATTTCTAGTTAGCCAATCCACTTTCTAGTATCCACCGCGCCCCTTCCTATCAGCCAATGGGCATGCATTTTATCGAACAAAGGATCTGTTTTAGAACTAGGTTAGTGGTTTAAGGTAGACGTAGAAGTTTCATGTCCGTAGACCAAAAACTCTAGGAGGAGTTTGGTAGGCAAAATTTGTGAAAACGAATATATATACGTATACATAAAAATATATGGAAACAATTTTGTGTTTACTATAAACTTTTTACGCAAATATTATGCAAGTATAAATCATGTAGAATATCTGCATGAATATAATTACACGTAATAGTTAACTAAAAAATCCCATTAGAAAACTGAAGCAACTAATAGGGAATTAATTAAAATGAATGTTTAAAAGAATATGCAAATTAGCTAGATCTTTTGCTAGTGAATGCAATTCCACAACCCATATATAGGGAAATTGTATTTTCTTTTTAAATAAATAGAACAGCGGGTTTTTAATATGAATATCAATACACACAAAAGAAAAACGGAAAAATTAAGTTAAAAAATAAAAACAATTCAAAATAGTCGCAGCAGATCAAATAAAGCAAAATTTATTTATTAATAAATTAGATCCCATGAACCCTATCAGTTATATGCAGATGAAATTAAGCTCAATGGTTAATAGAAATAGATTATGTCAGAGCATTCATAGCATAATTTGGTAGATTATAAAATTTATGGCATAATTAAATTATATAATAATAATAATCCAGGTCTGAAAATCTACACGTTGTCTATCCACCTGCGTGTTTCAAGATATCATTTTATTGTTACTATCACATTAGAGTAAAGTTTGGAAAAAAAACAATAACAAAAAAAAACTATCGATTTCCTTCAATAACTTCTGTAACTTAATCGTCTGTATTTTTGAGATGAGGTGTTTTCATTGATTGAGATTGTCGGACTGACTTCCTCATCTTGGTTGTTATCGTCACAACGTTTTGGCCGTTTTGCCCTCCGGCCTTCATCAGGTGTTTTGTATCGAACTGGGGAACCTTTGTTAGGAGTCTCGAACCCAACCCTTTATTATTATTACGGGGGTACCGTGTTCGGACTCCAGCTAGGCTGTGGGACATAGTTGCTGATTCTCTGTTTTGAATGTTACTTTTTCACTGCCTTCGTTCAGGATTGAACTAAGCACCTTTTGGGTAACTGTAAACTTTGATACAACGTCTAGAGTTACCCAAAAGGTGCTGAGTTCAATCCTGAACGAAGGCAGTGAAAAGTAACATTCAAAACAGAGAATCAGCAACTATGTCCCACAGCCTAGCTAGAGTCCGAACACGGTACCCCCCGTAATAATAATAAAGGGTTAGGTTCGAGACTCCTAACAAACGGTTCCTCAGTTCGATACAAAACACCTGATGAACGCCGGAGGGTAAAACGCCCGAAACGTTGTGACGATAACAACCAAGATAAGGAAGTCAGTCCGACAATCTCAATCAACTTCTATAACTGTACATATATATATATGGTAATCGTGAAGAAAGAGAGAGCCTGTTTCCTCCGTTTGACTATAGGTGGCGTTACTGCCTGTCCACCCAGTTACAGAAGCACAAAATGTATATAATGGCACCCTTGAAATAAAAATAAATGTTTTTGTTATATTTTAATTTTAAACATATTTATTTATTTTTTTTTTTTTTGCAAACATATTTAAGTTTTATTTTAAGCAAGCAACAAAACGTAAATGTTTGGAAAAATAAAACTTAAATATGTTTGCAAAAAAAAAAAAAAAAAAAAACATGTTTAAAATTAAAATATAACAAAAACATTTATTTTTATTTCAAGGGTGCCATTATATACATTTTGTGCTTCCGTAACTGGGTGGACAGACAGTAACGCCACCTATAGTCAAACGGAGGAAACAGGCTCTCTCTTTCTTCATGATTACCATATATATATATAGATGGTAATGTCCGCCTTTTATGACTGCTTCACAGAATAAAAGAAAATTATCAGAGAAAGAAGCCGGTTTTGTCAGGTAAATGAGAATAAATGCAATATTAAAATTATGGAACATTCATTGTCTGCAAAAGTTATTAAAAGTGCTGAAGAGTTTATTGAAAATAAAATCCACCAATTAATCCGTCTGGCTTTTTGGCTTCAGGTTAAGATAAATTGTTGTAATACAATAAAGGATTCTAACCTATTTCCGTAATCGAAGTCTTTCGTTGTTTATTATTAGTCTAGTCGATTTTCTTTTTTGTGCCTTCAATTTTTTATATTCAATTAGTCTATTTATTATAACGCTGTTTTTTTTTTTTTTTTTTTTTTTAATGATTTGGAAAATCCTCTTGTGAAAATCTCTTCTGATTGCCTGCTTTCCAGCTGACTAAAATCTGATTGTCTTCAAGTCCAACGTAAACAAGTTCTTGATGAACCGCCCCCCCTCCCCGTAAGTAATCCAATTTACAGAATTCCTACTACTTATGTTTACTACGCTATAATCGCATCGACTAATGTATACCCATTAACCCTTATCCTCGAGTGGCCTCTGGGCCTTGATAAGTGGTGATTAGTGTGTAAAAAAAAAAAAAAAAAAAAAAAAAAAATCCAATTCACGTGTCTGGAGTATAATATTCCATCAGAACAATAATTTCTTCACCTTCAGGCTGAGATCCGAGTGTAGTATCTGTTCTGATGCTACACTGGAATTAATTTGTCCTTAGTCAATGTAGGGGAAACCCTTTTATACTAAGGCAATTTTTATTTTTGTCTACTTCCAGAATACTCCTATTTTGGGGGAGCTGGTTTTCTCCCCATAAAAAAAACCTTGTGTCGCATATTGCTCTCGTAGAAAAGCAATTAAATACCAATAATTTCTACAACTATTGGTACCTAAACGTGAATTCCATGAACAAAGCTTCTTTCCTAAAACTGCCCGCCTATGGAACCTATTCTGCTAGTCTGCTTCCCAGCTGACTACAATATTGTTCTATTCAAGTCCAACATAAACAAATTCTTATTGAACTGCCCTCTTAAATAATGTAATTATACTAAATTTACACCACTAGCGATTACTACACTGTTGTCCCAATAACTACCGTGCACACATTAACCCTTATCCTCGAGTAGCCTCCGGACCTTGATAAGTGGTGACCCTTTTGTAAAAAAAAAAAAAGGTCATATATTCATTATTATTATACTAACGTTGAATCAATCAACGTTTGTTTCACTGAACCTTTTTTTAACTATTTTAATCATCTGAAAAACATTGCTAAAATATTCCTCGGTTTTTGGATTGAACTATGTTTCAAGAACCATCCATTGGAATTAGCCGTAATTTGTAGTTAACTTACCAAGTGACCCATCTTTTAATGTCACTCACTCTTACCCCCTCTTATTGTATGTTGTTTGACAACCTGCTTTTATTTTATACGTTATCTATATCTCTCGCTTCTGTTGCTCTTTTTTACTTCCCTCGCTGTTTATGAAAAGTTAAAGATAATAAAAAAAAACAATACAAAGATTGGAATATTCTATTATGAACATAAAAGTTTTATTAATTATGTACGACAAAATAAGGCACGACAAGCAACTCGAGCTGATTTTTCATTTATTTTTTCATTCTTTTCTCATTTTTTTTTTTTTCAATTTTTTCCTTTCTATTTTCATTTTTCTCCTTTCCTTTTTAATATTTTAATTTTATTTTTGTTTACAGTTTTCTTTTCTTAATTTTTGTTTTTCATTTTCTTCAATTTTTTAAAAGTTTATATATATATATTTTTTTCTTCATTTTTTTTCCATTTTGATATTTAGCAATTACAAATTAAGGCATGTCAAATGGCTCCAGCTGATTCTTATTTATTTTTTTTCGCTATAAATCTTTGTAAAAAAATGAACAGTTTTTTTTTTCAAACTCAGAGAAAACATAAGAGAAAAAAAAATGTTTCCTTCAGTTAAAAGAAAAAAAAGATCTTTTTTAAAATCGTAAATGTTTTTTTTAATAGTGTTTTTTTTTTAAATAGATAAAAGTGCTCATTCCATCATCCATGACTAGGTAGAAATCCTAACATGATAACCCTGTGGATTAAATAAAGAGTTTCAATTCAAATTCCATGCAGATTCCAGAGTTCAACAGAAAGATTCCAGAGTTCAACAGAAAGATTCCAGAGTTCAACAGAAAGATTCCAGAGTTCAACATTACAATCATGTTTTCAAAAATGTCATAAGAGAATCTGACAAAAAATATAAAATAATCTATAATCTTGTAGCATAAGTTTATATTAGACTATCAGGGCTACCCGACATTGTCTGGGATCATCAAAAAATAAAATAAAATGTGTGTGTAGCATTTTTATATTAAAACTTCTATCTCTACCTCTTTCTTTCTTTCTTTCTTTCCTTCCTTCCTTCTTCCCTGCTTCCATATCCCTCTTTTCTACCCCCTTTCATCTCTGCCCAGCCCATTTTTCTCTATTGAAAATAAGAGTATAAGCCATTCACCTTTTCTTTATATAATAAATAACACTGAAACTATCTGAAAAATCGCTCCCCTTAACTGAAAACCGACCCATTTGACCACCAAAAAATAAATAATTTCTTTTAAATTATTGATATTATATATCAGGAGGAATCAAGAATATAACCACCTTTAGGGTGTTTGTTTTGTAGATTTTTATTTTTGGATGGATATACACACACTTACAGAGAAACAATTTCAAGTGTAAATACTAACCACACAATATTATTGGTATGGATAAATTAAAAGTTAAACATATTTCCTTTTTTATGAATGTTAAGCATGAATGCAGACCCCACAATATTATTTATATGAATTAAAAGTAAAATTATTTATTTAAAATAAAATACACAGTTTGATACACTATATACCATTCATTCAAAAATGACTAGTCACAGAAAACATTTTTTATGACTCTTTGGTCAAGATCAAAGTGCAGTATGTGTTCTCCACGTCATCAGTGCCATTTGACACCAGAAGTTTACATGTAATTAACTCCCTTGAAAAAAAAAAATGAAAAATACTGTTTGTATGTCTAGCCAAATAAGTGGATATCTTGTATAGATTTTACCCGATATATCATTCAACAAAAAATCCAAAATCCAAACAGACATACATACGGAAAACTCCTTCCTGCACAAGCGTCTGTTTAGTGATCTAATGACCTCTACTCATTCTTGTCAATTCCAGCAATAGAAAGTGAGGTTAGTAACAGTGTGTTGGCGTATGTGAAATCGCCACTACACATAACAACCTTGCGACTATTTGAAGTAATTGTTTTTGCTGGTTAACCTTAGTGTTGAGGAACATAAAGTGCTCCCAATGTATGAGAAGGATTTCAATCACAATGAAACGATATTAGCATTCCCATGTCGGACACTGCATTCAAGTTAAACTCTTTTGAAAACAGCAGTCCCATCCTCACCTGAAAATCCAACGCTTCCTAACCATGGTCATGTATGCGTTTTGCCATTTATAACTGTTCTGGGGTAACTGACACCCCTATTCCTGTTTTCATATGGACTCTCCCATCGCTGTGAAAGGCAGCCATTTTGGACTCTCTAATCAGAGATTCCATGCCAGCCTAATCGTTGACATGACTTTACAGACTCTCCTGTTTGATATTGTGAACCCCTAAAATAAGGCCACAACAATAACATTGGTCCCTGACTTATGTTGAAAAAAAAATAAATAAATAAAGAGAGAAATGAAAAATATAAAAAAGAGAAAGGGAAGAAAAGAAAATAGGAAATAGAAAAGAAAGAAAATAAAAATGAATAAAAGAGGAATAAATATGAGAAAAGAAAAAGAAATGAAAAAAGATTAAATAAAAAAGATTGAAAACGAAAAACGAGAAAGAGTGAAAAATAAAGTAAAAAAATAAAACAAAGAAAAAAAATGAAAAGAAATTGAAAACATTAGAACAAAAATGAAAAAAATAAAAACAAAAGTGAAAGGAGAACAGAAAATATTGAAGGAGAAAAGGAAAAAAGGAGAAAAGAAAAGGAAATAAGAGGAAAAGAAAAGGAAAAACAAAAATGGGAAAACGAGAAAAGGATGAAATGAGAAAATAATAAAAAGGGGAAAGGAAAGGATAAAAGGAGAAGAGGAAAGAAAAACTGAAAAAAAGAAAAATTGAAAAAAATTGAGAAATGGAAGAAAAATCAAAAAATGGAGAAAAAGGAAAGAAAAACTGAAAAAAAGAAAAACTGAAAAAAAAAGAAAAACTGAAAAAAAAAGAAAAACTGAAAAAAAAAGAAAAACTGAAAAAAAAAGAAAAACTGAAAAAAAAAGAAAAACTGAAAAAAAAAGAAAAACTGAAAAAAAAGAAAAACTGAAAAAAAAGAAAAACTGAAAAAAAAGAAAAACTGAAAAAAAGAAAAACTGAAAAAAAGAAAAATTGAAAAAAAAGAAGAGAAATCGGGAAATCGAAGAAAAAGCGAAAAAAAGAAGAAAAAGAAAAATTGAAAAAAAGAAGAAAAATTGAGAAAGTTTGGATTCCTTGTTTGGAAACGAGAAAAATATTCTTCAGAAAAGTTTTACTATTTGTACAAAAGTCTCTTGGCAAAAATTGGATAATAAACGCAAACATATGGAAACAACTTTTTTTTTTTTTTTTTTTTAATCGTCTTTGTTTCTGTGCTTATAAAAATAAATTAATGTCTATTCTTTTGCTAACCAGCGAATAATACGCGTCTAACACATAACTTCAAAATCATTCTTTGATGTTTTACGAAATTGGATATATTACAACCTAAAACAAAAGAAGCTTCTCAATTTTGTACGAATTTGATAGAGACGATGCCAACATTGGTCAGAAAGGATAAATCAAATTATATGCAATTATCTGTCTGAAAAAAAAAAAAAAAAAAAAAAAAAAAAAAAAAACAAGGCTTTATGATAGACTCGCACTAAATCTTTCTGCTTCTGCGAAAAGGAAATATGAAAATGTAGGGGGGTATTAGTCAAGCGATGGCAGATTCATATACTGAAGTTCGTTAAATTTAACACCATCTCACATGCAAAGTAGAAATCAATTTCATGCAGGTTTCAGAATTTTTGGAGATGAGGATTGATAGCAGGGATTATTTCAACTACTGTTCTCATCTTGGTTGTCATCTCCTCAATATTTTAGCTGATGTAACTTCCGGTCCTTACTCCTGCCATAGGGGAAACTAATCTATGAATTGTACAATATTTTAATGTCCAATTTGGCTCACTATAATATTTCAAACTAATGTATCATTTTATACGTTCAATTTAGGGGGAGAGTAGTGTAGTATCTGTTCTGTTGTCATGGTACCATCCTCCTAGGTATTACCTTCTCCGATTATTTTGGGGGTGGGGAAAGGTAGCGAGATACTAGCAAAAATATGTGACATCCTCAATAATAAATGCTTACATAACATTGACAATATGTGTGTGTGTGTGTATATATATATATATATATATATATATATATATATGATGAGAATAATGGAAATAATATTCTGACGAGATAGAAAGATAAAAAGAAACAAACCAAGTCATACGTCCATCAACGTTTCTTCTTTATTTCATCCAGAAAAAGTCTTACAATAATGATCAAACGTTGATGGACTTGGTTCGTTCCTTTTTTATTCTCTCTCTCTCTCTCATATATATATATATATATATATATATATATATATATATATATGTGTGTGTGTGCACACACATCTATAATATAAATCTCACCTGTCTGCTTAAATGTATGTATGTATGTATGTCTCGCAAAAACTTTTGACAGAGGCGACGGATCATGACAAGATCGATATCATAGTAATTGTCTGTCTCGACATCTCGGATGACAAATATAGAAACATTAGCCAAAAACATTAATTCCTTCACCCTAAACTCGTCCGTTTTGTACAAGGAGGGGGGGGTCAATGTCTTTCGCCGACATTTTAGCAAGTCATCGTCACCATTAGATTGATTTCGGTTAATTTTAACGATTTTGACTTCCGGTCGCGTCATGGAGACATCAACTAAGACGTCGCATTTTCTTTCACTTTCTTTTCTGCCTTTGCAGCACGGGTTCGAGCCTGCCTGCCTACTACCACTTTTTTTTTTTTTTTTTGCTCAACACACACCTCCAAACACCCGGGCAACGTTGGGTACCTAGGCTAGTATATATAAGATTAAATACATTATTTTATATAATTCAGATCAATTTATATGAAGTTCAATATTCAAACCTTTAAACACTCATCAAAAAAATTGTAACAATACTATCTCTATAATATTCTACATGTTCCTTCTATAATTAATCCATGCATTATGCTTTGAAAAAAGCCAAATACAAGTTTTAAAGCCCAAACCGTTAAAAAAGAAAAAAAAAAAAAAAAAAAAAAGTGAGAGTTACCTCCCCTTGCTATAGACTCGTTTTCGAATATCATTATATTACTATATCATCATTGTTGTCCATAGTTTGAAAAAAAGAACTCCTAGTAATGTGTATGCGCGGTGGTTTTTCAAAGAAAGGAGTCAGCGAAACATTATGTACAAAACGAACATTCGAAAGAAGCCGGGCGATTTTTTTAATGTCTTGATTAAACTGTACAAGTATCCGCAGTTTTGTTTAATAAAAATAATTCCTCTACAACTATCGTCTTTTTTTTTTTTTTTTTTTTTTTTTTTTCACTTTTTTAATGTTAAAATTTAAATGTTGGTATTATTAATATTATAAACTTTGTTACAGTAAAAAAAAAAAAAAAAAAATCATCCTTGTTTTATTAAAGAGTTTCATTCTTGGTATTTTTTAAAGGTAATCAGTAAAAGAGAGTTGTCACAATAACAAATGCCTAACACAATATTACTTTCTGACTATATATTTCATTTCAGTCAGTTCTGTATTTAAAATACAATGGACGCTATTTTCAAATTTTAATGAGCTCCTATTTGCTGTTTATTATTGCTTTTTCTCATTAAAAAAAAAAAATCTAATTTTTTGCACTAACCAGAAAAACATCAACTTCATCAAAACATATTTGTTGATTAAATATATCTCTCATACTGTGGAAATTCCATGGGGTCCTACTAATAAATAAAGTGATAGATCAAAGAAATATCATACTGTGATTTTAGCTTTTCTTTGCTTGGAAACTGACAATAAATTACAATAGGAAACAACTTTGATCTGCCAATATTATATATATATATATATATATATATATATATATATATATAGATATAATTTTTCTGTAGAAATATATTTTCTCATATACCAATCCTTATTTAAGAAGCTCAATGTAATTACAGAGCAATATAGTGAATAAATGACAAAAAACTATATTCCAAAATTCATGATGTTGACCATCTTATAATATATTCCTTTAATTCAGTTGACATTTACAATTCTTGACAGTATCTGTTTCGTAGCACAAAAATTGGTGTGGAATTGGTGCGGTGGAACTGGCTTCCTATTTTGCCTGCACAGTATCTTGAACCATAGCAGCCAACACACGGCGGTCATGCACAAACTCTGATGAGAGGGTAGACTTCACCGACAAAAACCAACAACTTGGGAATCAGAGATTTTTCCAAGCTCCTTCTTGATGGTAATTTCCCAGACTTTTAGCTACTCATCAACACGTCCGTGTCAATTACGTAATGCGGTGGGGAGAATATGTCTCGGATTTATTTTCCTGCTTAATAACTAGCAGCACCATAAATATCTTATATTAATATGAACTAACCATGTTATACGACATAATCATATTGACGCTGAAGCAATGTTGAGCCTAGTCAGTACCAGATCGAAGATCATTTAGGAATACCAGGTGCTGTATGTAGGAGAATGTTGACACTGCAAAAACCTAATGTCACCCTCTCCACTAACAGGAATATACATATGACTGGGGGCTGCTTGTGAATTTTATATTCACTTGAAATTTCCTCGTTTTGAGGAAGTGGATTTAACCTGCTTATTTTTTTTTTCGACTAACCATAATCTGAATTTTTTAGATTAGATATAAATGTTTGCATTGATTAGATTTATTGTTCTCATCTCGAGTTTTCGGATGGTGTTCTTTGGTGCTTATTCTATGGATATACCCCTAGTGTTCCCTGATAATTAAATTATTTTTATAATTCGTGTAGACTTGTTTCTGTTACATGATAAGGGCTGTCCCCTTTTCATGTAAGTATAAAAATAGAGAGATTACTTAAAATGAAAATAAAATGAGAGAAAGCAGAAATCGAACCTTGGATATAAGTTTTACAGAACAATAGGTTTAAATGGAATGTCCAGTAAATTGTTAATTCTGATGAAATAAATAATAAATAAACTAATCAATTGTTAGAAAGAATGTGGATGATAAAATATGGTTAAATAAATTAGATATGTAGGTTGAATTCCTTTGTAAAAACATCAAAGAAAAAATAGGTTATTGGGAAATCATAATGTCGGAAACGTGCAAAGTCGTGCATGTTGAAACACGTGAATTTTGCTCACGTGGCCGGACATGCATGGATTTCTCAATATAGGAAGTGAGAGTTAGTTAGTTAGTTAGGGAGATAGTTAGTCAGTGAGAAACTCAGAGAGGGTCTGGGAATTCGAACGTCTAGGAAGCGAGACGGTCACTTTGAAACTAAAATGTGAAGCTTTGAATTCTTGATGAGAAAACCACGGCCGGTCATGAAGAAATAAACCCATCATGTGTTTTGATAAAGCTCGTCGTTGTGATTTGTGATTCTTACAAAAAGGTAAAGTGAATTGTTATTATATGTCTGTGTTATAAAATGTCTTGACATACACATCTCATATCCACAATGTGAATCTACATCTCATATCTACACTAAGACTGTCTGAACACTATCTCCTCACTCTAAGAGCTTCACATAGCAACACATCTATTAACCTAAGAATGAACATATTTTTAATATATATGAATCGTCATAACACGAACACGGAACGAACAATCTCTCTTTCAACATCTCTCTCTAAAACTCTAAGACTAATAAGATTCAAAGACTCTCTCTGAATAAGACCCCTATATAACATTTCCAACTAGGTCCAAAAATCTGAAACCTTAAAGTTCAGAGTTACCCTGCTTTCTTCTTTTCCTACCAAAACAGGGCGAGTTTTAAATCTGATAAAGGTTAGAGGTTGTTACAATATTTTTGACTCGTAATGGTATATGGTCCCTCACAGTTGGGAAATTCTATTTATAAACACTGCTGCTAGAAACTGACGAATCAAATTAATTCACGTTCTGCTATCGACCAATCGGAAACCAGAATTGCTCCATAGAAATTAAACTTTTTTTTGACAACCTTGCATGTTTTCTTCATGTCAGGATAAGAAGGTTCTTTGCTCTTTGGCTACAAAATTATAAAATCTGGAATCTGTACAAAACAGCTGTCTACTGAGAACTCATCATTTTCAGGACTTTTTTTTTTTTTTTTTTTTTTTTTTTACACAGGAATCACCACTTATCAAGGCTCGGAGGCCACTTGAGGATAAGAGTTAATGGGTATACATTAGACAATGTGATTATAGCGTAGTAAACATAAGTACTGGGAATTTTGTGAATTGGATTACTTAGGGGTACGGTTCATCAAGAACTAGTTTATGTTGAACTTGAAGACAATCGAATTGTAGTCAGCTGGAAAGCAGGCAATTGAAACAGAGTTCCACAGGTTAGGGTTAGGGTTAGCGTGCAGTTCATAGAAAGAAGCTTTGTTCATGGAATCTACGTTTAGGTTTAAGCACAGATAAAGAGTATAGGAAATTATTGATAGTGGTTTTGGCTAGACGAGTGTTTTTCATGAAAATTTGGCGAGGTGGGGGGCATATATTGAAGCTCAGACGAGCACTTGCCATGAAAATAACGATAAAGCAGAGAAAGGCTCACAACGTTTCCTCTGTGGGAAAGAGGTTTGTATAGAATTGTTATATAGGGGTTTCATTGAGAGAGTTTTATTAAGAGAGTTTTAGAGAGTCTTAGTGAGAGTTTGTCATTGTGTCTTGGAGAGAGATGTGTTGTAAAAGAGAGATTGTTCGTTTTATGACGCGATTTATATTTATTTTAAAATGTTCATTCTTAGAACTGTTGCTATGGAAGCTCTTTGAGTGAGGAAACAGTGTTCAGACAGTCTTAGTGTAGATATGAGATGTAGAGTTCACATTGTAGATATGAGATGTGTATGTCAGACGTGTATGTTAAGACATTTTATAACACAGACATATAGACATATAATAACAATTCAATTTACCTTTTTGTAGAATCACAACACAAGACAACGTTTTATAAAAACACATGATGGGTTTATTTCTTCACGACCGGCCGTGGTTTTCCTCATCAAGAATTCAAAGCTTCACATATTAAGTTTCAAAGTGACCGTCTCGCTTCTAGACGTTCAAATTCCCAACTGGACTGTCGTCTGTCCCTCTCAAACTCCCTCCGAGTTTCTCCTAGTTTCTCCTTTCTTTTCTCTAAAGTTTTTCTAACTATCTCTAGAACTTTCTATTTTTCATGACGTCATACACACGTGTTCTGGACATACGTGTCCAAAACCTTTCCTTTTTGCAAAAGGAATTTTAACCTATACTCAGTAACCTATATTTCCAGTATGTTAAAAACATGTTTATTAAATTATCTTGTAGCTGCATTCTTTCAATTGAATTTTCATAACAAAATTGACAATGCACATTCTTTTCTTGAAACTATTTTATCTCTATTCTAAACAAATCGTTTGTTTTACATTCCTTTCTCTAATTCTCTCTTGTAATCTATTTCTAAACCTAAATTACGAGGTTCGAATTTCGCCTATGCTATTTCATTTTCATTTAACTAAATCTCTCTATTTTTATACTTACACGAAAAGGGGACAGCCCTTATCATGTAACAGAATAACTAACCATCAGAAATTCTTCAGAAACTAAACATGGCCGAAACGTTGTGTAGATAACACTTGAGATGAAAACAATTGTCCGATTAATCTAAACAATATGACCATAATCTTATCAACTGCAGTCAAATCGAATTCAAATCCTAGTAAATCTATTGCCTTCACAAATACAATGGAAAGAAAAAAATGAACTCTTAATCTCCATGCTCCAAATCCTCACATATTTGTGGTAACAGTTCGGCTTCGATAAATTCTTAAAACTAACATAATAATTGGTTTACCATCAAATCAAATTTGTAAAGCATATAGCATTATATTGGATTTTTTGGTTCCCTGATTTTAGGGGTCAGTTCCTTTGAACAGTTATTCTATGGTGCCAGTCTGCTCAGCACCCCCCCACCAATAAATAATGTTTCCCACAAATATGTATTTGCACATACACATGTATCTTGACATGATCTTTCTTTACGAATAGATACGCACAGATTTGCAATCCTAACGCAAGCAGTTCTGACTATGAACAAAGAAATCTGAATCAAGTTTCAGACTTTTACTGAAACATACAAATAAAAAGGTGCCGTTATATATTTGCATCAGACGACTAGTTTTCAATTTATTAGAGCTGAACTAAGCCAACTTTTGACAGACTAAACCTACAACTTGGGTTAGGATTAGTTAAGGGTATGAAAAAAAACAAAAACAGTTCGGTTCATACTGTGCAACATTAAAGAATACATTTAAATCTATATATATATATATATATATATATATATATATATATATATATATATATATAAAAGTGAAAGTGTCTGTGTGTCTGTGTACAGTTTCCTACGCAATAACTCTGTCAATTTTTGGTCTACAGACTCGAAATTTGATATACAGGTTACTGAGATTTGGGAAAATCTATGTGATCGGTTTTTAGCCAGAAATTTGCCGAATAAGGGGTCAAAGTTCAACAATTTGGGGTCTACGCACTTGAAATTTTAGATATAGGTTCCTTTGACATGGATCTAACTTAATAACTTGATTTGAGCCCAAAACAATCAATTTTAAGGGGTCATAATAGGGGTCAAAGTTTTAAAAAATTTACCTCTGCGGTCTCTTCCAAATTACTCAGACAATTTCTGGTCTAAATATTTGAAATTTTACATAAAGGGTATTCAGAGATAAGGCAAGCTTTTTCATCAGTTTGGGTCGAAAATATTTAGTTACCAATATATAAATGTATGTATGTATGTCTGTTTGGATGTCTGCCTTAAACTTTCAATAAAGGCGACGGATTTTACCAAGATCAGTATCATTTTAAAGTTCATCTTTCATACGACAAATATCGAAAAATTGGCTAAAAACATTAATATCTTCCCCTTCAACTAGGCACTTTTCTACAGGGGGAGGGGATCACTTTTTTAGCCGATATTTTTTAAAGTTATCCTCTCCTTTAGATTGTCTAGCCTTAATTTTTTTAAAATGTCGCTTCCGGTTTGGCGGTGGTCGTAACAGCATAAACGTTAGATTTTACCCTGTTCTTTTCTTCCTTTGCGGTATGGGTTCGAGCCTGCCTTCCTACTACCACCTTTTTTGTTTTTTTTTGCTCAACATACATATCCAAACTCCTGGGCAACGCCGGGCGCCCATGCTAGTAAAAAATAAAAATCAAGTTTCTTTTATGCTCAAAAAAGAAAGCTAATTAACACTAAAAACACATTCAGTTTTTTTGGTGAAGCCCGTTAATGTTTGCCAGTCCCGGAAGTCTTCAGTAAAATACGAAACTTAATTAATGATGTAAGTACCGAAATGTTCTTTTCTTAAAAAGTACCCTTGATATATATCTGAACAAATGAAGAGGGCAATTAAAGTTCACGTGAACCTCTATCTGATAAACGCGTGCCCATTGGCTATGATAAATGGATATGTGAATAACAAAGAATCTGATTGTCTGACTAGCAAACCTACTTCTGCAAGAATGTATGAAAATATAAAGTGACATTGATTCCATGCAATAGCCTAACAAATCCTCGCAAGGATGAAACACAGAATATTTTGTGTAGCTTAAATATGTATTTTTAAAACTTATTTACATATATATATAACTACTTAATTTACTCACATAAAATTAATATATGAAAGTATAGATTTATGCGTAAACTTTAAGTATTTACTTCAAAAGTGCTCAATACGTAGGTAGAGCTAGTTAGTAAGTTATAAAATGTATATGGCGATTAAACTACACTGAATATTCCGCGTTTCATCCATTCTAGGATTCTTTAGGCTTATGCATAAGCCTGAAGAATCCTAGAGTGGATGAAACGGTGAATATTCAGTGTAGCTTAATCGCCATATACATTTTATAACTTATTATATAACAACTTTCCTAGATTCCAAAGTCCAAGATTTTACCCATTTTATTTATTTATTTTTTTTTTTTCAAAATAAATCTTCGGTACATTTTACAGATCTGTTTCGTTCATGGGGCAACAACCCATATTTGTATGTCAATACTCGAAATTTCTTCTATGGACTCAAATGGAAGAAATATTCAATACTGACATACAAATATTGGTTGCTCTCTCAAGAACGAAACAGATCTGTGAGTGTGCCAAATTTTTCTCTTGAAAAAATTAAAAATATTTGCAAAGTGAATAAAATTTTGGACTTTAGAATCTGCCAAAATTGTTATTTATCTATATGTGCTCTGTTGTTACATCTTAAACATCGAGCTTCTCTTAAAAAAAAAAAGAAAAAAGATTAGTATATATAAAGAAAAGAAAATATATGCAAACCTATTTTATATAACATAGTAGCTACAAAGCGGGGAGATGACATCACTATTACGAATATCCAGATTTGTGTAAATCGTTTTACAACTGATTGCTACTTGTCAAGGCAAAGAGTCACTCAAGGATGAGGGCCAATGACACAGAATGATTGTTAGCGAAAGTTTGGGAATACTATGGGAGTGCTAATCTTAATAAATGGAATTAACTGCATTTGATTATTTATGGGACAAGAATTAATTCACATTGGATTTGAAGACGATCAATTTTTAACCATTAGGGAAGCAATCCTGTGGTAATGTGTTCCATAGATAGAAAGCCTTTGCAAAGAAGATTCCGCTTGATGCACATGGAGGGAGAAAGGAAAGTCTTTTTTCTTTTTTTAAGATGTCATAGCAAAAAGAGTTCTTGTGAATGGTTTACAAGGAGGAAATAAAGATTCAAGCTCAATCGAGCAGCTTCCATGGCAATAGAGCACAAAGGGAGACTAGTACCATCTCTCATGTGAGAATCATATGGTAGTCCAAGCAGAATGTAGTTATATACAGGATATTTCAAATGAATTCGATAAGTTTTTGATATTCTTTCATTTCCAAACCAACATTTTTTTTTTCTGCATGGAGGAATTCAATGACGTATCTCGGATTTTGACACACGTTTATGACAGGAGTTGCTTTCTTAGAGCCTCACACTGTCAATATCTGCAACAAAAAGATAACACTTAAATCATGAATGCATAACTTCAGTCATCATAACAATGCAATTTGCTATTCCTTCTGATCCATTCAGGCCAAATAAAAATAAGAGGCATTACTTTTGAAACGACTCTTGTATAAAAAAACAAAATGGTGGAAAAAGATCCAGGCAAGGCAATATGGACGACCACAAGAGAGATGAGCATCTGAGTCGTGGTTAAGAAACGTAGACTATACACCTCCACTCAGTCTAAAAAAAACAATGGATACTTCCTGTTAAGGTGACTGCACGTGTAATTGTGAAGCAAGGGTTAAACAATCTCCAACCATACCTCTCCTGAATCAGCACTGTTTGAGTCCATTGGCAAGGAGAAGTCCAGGATGACTAAAAACAATGCTGAGATAAGCAGAGAGCACATACAGCACCTGGAATACCCAAATGGTCACCCATTTTAGTACTGACCAGGCTCAACGTTGCTTATAAAATATACACGGTGAACCAAGTGTAAGAGAGATTCAAACAATTACAATTAAAGGAACAGAATCTTAAAAAGATCTCTCGGTTGAAACATATAAGATAGCGGGTGAATTTTTAGCATCCAGTAGGATGCATAATCCCCAGCTTGAATAAACTGATAAGAAAATTGAAAAAAAAAAAAAAAAAAAAAAAAAAAAAAAAAAAAAAAAGCATCCATTCTTTTCTTGTGTTTGTTTTGCGTTTTTTTTTTTTTTTTTTTTTTTTTTTTGCACTGATAGAAACATTCATATTGATCTGACACTAAGAGTAAAAAAAAAATACCTTTGGTTCTGGCAAAATATTAGAATATAATAAAATAAAACAGTAATCAAACAAAAAAAAAAAAAAAAACTAAGATGAAAGATTTCATTCCAAAAGATTGTTTGAAAAAACAGCAGTTCATTTAAAGCAAGATGGACATTTTTCTCTTCTGTGTGAAAACAAAAAAAAAAAAAAAAAAAAAATGATCATTGATCTTTTTTGTTTGTTTGTTTGTTTGTTTAAATCTTTGGTGGGGAGGGTGATTCTTTACTGACTCTTTGAAGGTAACACTTTTTAAAAAAAAATTTATGACCTTTTTTATTTTAAAAAATATTTCTTTAGATGCGCCCAAACGTTTCTATAAAAAGCCTTTGTCGGTCAGCTGTTTGAAAACAGTATTTTCATTGCTTAATGCAGAGATTAAATCATATTTGAAGAATTTTAATCAATGCCCCTCCCCTTCCTACAAAACATTCATAAGAAAAACTCATCTAGCTACAACCACTGTCAACAATTTCGCTTATTTTCTATCGGTGTCTAAATTTAAATGTAAATTCCATGGACAAAGTTTCTTTCCTAGAACTGCTCGTCAGTGAAGCTATACCGTGGAGCTGCTTTCCAGTTGACTACATCGTGTAACGTTACCCACATGTTTATACACAGGACCCACACGTTGTAGCAGTCTCTGTTGCAAAGGAAACCAAGACAAAGAATAATTCAGACTCCTCTTTTTTATGCAACAACATTTATTTCCTCATTTTCCTGCTACGCATGACTTCTAGTTATGGCTGTGTCATCTCTTATATGATCGTCTTCTCTAACATGTTCTCTCTCCTTTTTATAGACTTTTTCCTGACAGTGGCATCATTTCACATGCATTTGCATACATGTGTCCATGCTCTGTTACACACGGTCATCTTCAAGTCTAATGTAAGCAAATTCTTGCTGAGCCGACCCCTTAAATGATCAAATTCTACCCAATTTCCACCACTCATAATCACTACACTGTTGTCTCACCAATCTTCAGGCTTTCATATGAGGTGATTGCCATGTAAAAAAAAAAAAAAAAAAAAAGAAATGCATTCTTTTAGCAATATTTTGATTAAGTTCAAAGAACTTCTTCCATTAGAGTGTTACTACTTTGGACTAAGAGAATAATCTATCTATCCTAACCCCAGACCACGGCATACAGATAGACACCACTGACCATGGCATACAGACAGACATCCCCGACCACGGTGTACAGACAGTGACCCCAGACCACAACATACAGACAAAAACCTCGGAATACAGACAGACACTCCTAACCACGGAATATAGACATACGCCCCCGACCACGGCATACAGACAGACGCCCCCGACCACGGCATACAGACAGACGCCCCCGACCACGGCATACAGACAGACGCCCCCGACCACGGCATACAGACAGACGCCCCCGACCACGGCATACAGACAGACGCCCCCGACCACGGCATACAGACAGACGCCCCCGACCACGGCATACAGACAGACGCCCCCGACCACGGCATACAGACAGACGCCCCCGACCACGGCATACAGACAGACGCCCCCAACCACGGCATACAGACAGACGCCCCCGACCACGGCATACAGACAGACGCCCCCGACCACGGCATACAGACAGACGCCCCCGACCACGGCATACAGACCCCCCCCCCCCGACGAGGACATACAGACAGATACCCCAGACCACGGCACACAGACAACATTTAGTTTGATTTACCGCTATAAAAGTGGACAATAGTTTTCATAGTTAAGCAAGAGAGCACAAGTGCGTTTTGTAGATGACATTCACCCGTTCACAGTTGGGATTGGTTTTGACATTGAGTGATGACCACCACGTTTCCTCAAACGTTGCAAAGGACCGATTTATCCACTCTCCGGTGACAATTCCGACACACGAAAGAGAAGCTGTCATTTATCATCAAGCAACTGTTACGTTTCATTGAAGACATTTCATTTTTCCGATCACAATTAATAGGAAAATGAAAGCACTTGAAGAGCACCGACATCCACCAAAGCTTAAAAATATTTAATCTCGGTCCTAGGATGATCACTCATGGCCAGGATTTGGTTGCATCTGTTTATTTTCATACTTATTTGACAGAGTGGCTAAGTAGTTTCTGAGAAAAGTTGGAACAGACAGACAAATGGAAATACAATATAGAAAATAGAATATGATGTCAAGATATTTTTCAGTATTTATTTCATTGGCTCAATATGTGAGTAAAGCTTAGAAGTAGTATGAAAATATACTTATAGCAAGTAAGCTTTGTAAGATGCAGTGTAGAAATTTGATGGCCGAGTTGACTATAAAGACTAAATGACAGTGACCATGACTTCTATTTATTACGTTGTATGTGTATATTAATACGTTCTATAATGACGTACCTGTTGAATAGTGGGGTTTATATTTTATCTGTATATTCATGTACGTGTAAATGCGTGTATGTATATACATCTTATCATTTAGTTGATCGTCTAGTGTTTATATTTTAACATTTATGCAACAGTTCTAGCAGGAAACGATTGACGTCGACGTATCTAAACAGTTGTAGACAAACATTTCTTTTTAACAGATATAAAAAACAACACATACCTGAATTATTTATGAACATATATTTTCATGATTTCAGCTGACATTATCAAATAAACAACACATACCTGGATCATATACGAACATTTATCTTCATGATTCCGGCCGGCATCTTCAGAGATTACAATGTCTTCACATCTTGGCTGCCTAAGAAAACGCCGCTCCCTGCGTCATGGGGAGACCAACTCTCTCTTGAGGCATCCGTTCTCTCTGATGTCCAGCTAACGACTGACGAGAATCTCCCCAAATCTACATCTCATCACGTGTCTAAGACCAACAGCTGATGTAACCTCAATCTAGTTATTTGTTTACGTCTATTTTCACATTCTTTTATAACTGTTTATTATTTCAGACGTCAATCACTTTTTCCCAATCTAATTTTTTATTCTTCTAACCATAATAATCGATCCAGTGACCTGCCATCGCTTGAATCAATAATAATAATAATCATAATGTTTTGACTCTTGGCCCTGCCTGCACAGTTAACACTCATACTATGCTATGATCACAGCCAACAGGTCACAACTTGACATATTATTGATAGCAGCAAACCTTTGTGAATGTCCTCTCGCCTCGTGTCTTGATTGACATCGCTTTTTCATAGATTTATTTATCACGTGATCAGCGACCAAAACGCGGTTTAATTTCTTAGATTTGTTCATTTTAAACGTTGTTTAAATTGATTTGATTTGGTTGCTTTTGTGGCATCTCAACCCTTTTCAGGTTATTTAATGCTGAATCCAGTAATTTTGGAAAAAAAAGTTTTTATGTTTCAATTCATAATATCTTCAAATATTTATTCATGGTGTTTGGTTTGATTGTTTTGTAGAGGAAAAATTGTTTCTGATTTTGGCTTTGCCCCGACATGATTGAGTTTTGTCAAAGGAAAAGGAGAAAACGATAGCATCAACGTTTGGTGCATTTTAGGCCAGAAGCCAGCATCTTCAGACAGCCTGATCTAGTAATTTGAATTTTGATTCCACTTAAACTGGTCTAACCATTTCAAAACTTTCGTACGGAATAGTGCTTTCTTCCAAATGAACAAAAAAAGAAAAGAAAAAGAAAATAAACGACATTACTATGTCGTTTATTTTATTTAATAATAGTCTGTATCAAAGCACCATGTTTTCACTACAGAACTAGTCTGTCACTCTTAGACAGGGCCCAAAAAGAGTCTCAAATCTAATATATTCTGCACTATCAGCTAAGGTTCAGCCCCTGTCCTATGTTGCATCGCTGTACCTGTTTTATAAGAATTTTTCTACTTAACTCTACGTGTCTCAGATATATTAGGTTGACAAGAAAGTTCTTGCAAAATTTGGAACTTTAATTTCAAATGTATTTTCAAATAAGTTTTCGTTATAATGCCTTTATTTTATATATCATTTTAAAGTGCGTTTTCTGCTCTGTCTAATCGTTTAAATTACAATCGTTTTAAAACAATTATGTCTTCTTTTCAGAACGTTGAATACAACAAGCAAAAATAAAAAAAATTTATACAATTTTCTTATTTCAACTCAAGCTAGATTGAAAAGCTGCTGAAACAGCTCGCGATATCAACAAAGTGTTTGGTCCAGGAACCACCACTGAATGCACAGCACAATGGTGGTTTAAGAAATTTTGTGGCGGCAACGAAAGTCTTGACGATTATGAGCGTAGTGGTCGGCCATCAGATGTTGACAACGATCAGTTAAGAACCTTACTCAAAGCCAATCAACACACAACTGTTTGAGAACATGCTTCTGAATTAGACGTAACGTGTACAACAATTTCCAACTACTGGAGAGAGATAGGAAAAACAAAAAACTTGATAAATGGATGCCTCACGAATTGAACAACAACCAAAAGAAACGCCATTATGAAGTGTCATCTTCCTTTCTTTTACCCAACAAGAATGACCCGTTTCTTGACTGGGTTGTAACTTGCGATGAAAAGTTGGTTCTTTACAACAACTGGGGATGCTCACGACCTTTCCTGAAGCCAGAGTTGCACCAAAAGAAGGTCATGCTGACTGTTTGGTGGTCTGCAATCTGTATCATCTATTACAGTTTTTTTAGATGCAGGCGAAACCATTACGACAGAGAAATATTGTCAACAAATGGATCAAATGCATAAGAAATTTGACAACACCCAGCATTAGTAACCAGAAAAGGCCTAGTTCTTCTACACAACAATGCCCGACAGCACATTGTAAAATCGACCCTGTAGAAGTTGAATGAATTGCGCTACGAAACTCTGCCTCATCTGCCATACTCTCCACACCTCTCACCTACTGACTACCACTTTTTCAAGCATTTCAATAACTTTCTGTGTGAGAAATGCTTCAAAAACGTAAGCGATATCAAAAACGTTTTCAGCGACTTCATCGCCACCAGAACACAAGATTTTTATGTTACTGGCATAAATACACTTGTTTTGCGTTGGCAAAAGTGTGTTGATTCTGATGGTGCTTATTTTGATCAATAAATTTTTGTTTGAGTCAAGATATATTCATCTGAATTTAAAAGTTAAAAACCGTAAGAACTTTCTCATCAACCAGATATTTGCTGATGACACTTTGCTTTATCATAGACATGCGAGTAAAACAAACGTATACGTTTTGCGTAATTCACGTTCTCGTCAAATCACTGAAGTTAAGCAACGTTGAATCTGGTCAGCACTAAAATGGGTAACCATTTGGGAATTCCAGGTATGTATGTGCTCTCCACTTATCTCAGCATTGTTTTCAGTCATTTAGCCTTTCTCCTTGCCACTGGACACAAGCAGTGCTGATTCAGGAGAGGCGTGGTTGTGATTGCGCAACCCTTGCCTCACAATTACACACACGGCGTCCCTTCCAGGAAGTACCCATTATTTTTTTACACTTACTAGAGGCATCAAGGAGAAACCACAGAAAACGACCTCTACTTGGTAGTGGAATGGAACCGTAAGTGGAGTGTAACATTTAAGACTTAGCTCCTTTCCTTTAACAACTACAAAAGACTTTCTCAATCACTGACTGCCATGATAAATGACACTCTAGCCGAGAGCACATCTTTAAAACTCCTCAGCCTACAATTCACAGCTAACATGAATTGGAACAAATACATTGAGGATATTGCCAAGGTTGCTGCAAAGAAGTAGAATTTTTCTTTTGTGCAAAAAAAGTACCAGCGAGAATCTTATATATTTACAAATTCGTTCATACATGGCGTATTGTTGCAACATCTGAACTGGAGCATCTGCCAATAGTCTTTAAAAATAGAATCTCAAATCTAATGGGTTCCACACGATCAGCCAAGATCCAGCCCCTATCCTATCACCTCAATGTTGCATCTCTGTGCTTGTTTTACAAGTACTTTAATGGAATGTGCTCTGATGAACTCGTTGCACTTGTGCCCTCTTGATGTAAATACTCCCAACTAACCCAACAAGCAGCAAAATCCCATCTCTTCACTGTTTAGGTCTCGATATACTGGAAATGCCAACATTTATGTACAAACAAAATGCCATTTCAAACTTAAGCATGCCAGATTTATGGACAGACAATAAGCTATTTCAAATTTAAGTGCTCACAGATTGCTAGACTTTGGAATCCCTTCTGTTTCCTGCTTCCCTGACTGTACTTAATCAGCAGAAATTTAAATGTAATGTGAACAGGCATCTTGCTGCTCAAATCCCGCCAATCTCCTACTAAACATAACCTATAATATAAATCTCACCTGTCTGTTTAAATGTATGTATGTCTGCCTAATACTTTGGACGGGGGTGACGGATTTTCATGAGATTGGTATGGTTTTGAAGCTCAACCCTTCGGACGACAAATATCAAAAAATTGGCTAAAAATATTAATTCCTTAACCCTTAACTGGGAACTTTTCTACACAGAGGGGTCCTTTTTTCGCCGATATTTTCTAAAGTCATCCGCTCTTTTTGATTGATTAGCCTTAATTTAAACTTCCCCCCACTTCCGGTTTGGCAATGGACGCAATGGCAAAGACGTCAATTTTTTCTTTTTTTCCTCCCCACGTTCTTTTCCTCCTCCTCGGTATGGATTCAAGTCTGCCTGCCTACTATCACTTTTTTTTTTGCTCAACACATACCTCCAAACACCTGGGCAACGCTGGGAACCCAGGCTAGTCTCAAATAATATTTCCTTACATTTCAAGTGGCAATAAGTCTTGTTTTGAGTGAAAAAGAGGTAAAAAAAAAAAAAAAAAAAAAAAAGTTTGCGGCTTTTGAAGCAGGAGGAAAAGATCAAATATTTTTCTTAGAAAGATTGTTTTCTTGCCCAATGGACATGAAGGGTTAATTTGATGCCTTTGGCAATAGAACGCGGGAGAAGCTTAACTAGATTTTCGTGATTACATAAACACAACAGAAATCAATTCTGCTGAAGCGACTGGAAATAAGAGATGATCATGAAAATATTTGAACATTCTAATCGAACTTTTCTTCCTAATAAGAAAATTAACCTCAATAGGTCAGTAATTGCTCTAGATTCCTGTCACTTCAACTCATAAATAAATCAATCTCTTTCACACTATATATAAAAGAATGTCATATATATATATATATATATATATATATATATATATATATATATACTAGCAGTTCAGCCCGGCTTTGTTTGGGCCCTATGTACTATTCATAATTTTATGTGCATATATATTAAAAAGTCAAATTCATGTCCAGGTAATCTACATCTAAAATTTCAAGTGTTTACACCTAAAATTGGCGGAGGAGTTTGGTAGAGTCTGCAAAAGTCAACTCTTCCAACTTTGACCTCTTGGCAGCCAAATTTTCCTCCAAAAACTGATTAAAAAGCTTGCTGCATATCTGAATGCACTTTATGTAAAATTTCAAATGTTTAGACCAGAAATTGGCTGAGTAATTTGGAAGAGACCGCAGAGGTCAAATTTCTTTTAACTTTGACCCCAATTTTGACCCTTAACATTTATTATTTTGGGATCAAATTGAATTATAAAGTTTGATCCATATCCAAGTAACCTACATCTAAAATTTCAAGCGTTTAGACCCGAAATTGGCAGAGGAGTTTGGTAGAGTTTTCAAAGGTCAAATCGTTGAACTTTGATCCCTTGACAGCTACATTTCTGGCCGAAAAACGATTAAAAAGATTTTCCCAAATTTCAATTCCCAAGTCAAATCTCGAGTCTGTAGACTGAAAATTGACAAAGTCATTCGGTAGGGAAATGTAGACACAGATACACACAGACAATTTCACTTATATATATATATATATATATATATATATATATATATATATATATATATATATATATATATAGATAGATAGATAGATAGATAGATAGATAGCTAGCGTGTCAGGAGGTGATGAAAACAATCCAATAAAGTGCTCCATCGTGGATGTGAGAGTTGAAGATACAAATATTTATTATGACACTATATATACATACGACTTTGAAATATATATATATAGTGTCATAATAAATATTGTAGATAGATATAAGATTTAACGGTTGAAAGACCAGACGAGTACAAAATTGATTTCAATAAACATTTCTATTTATCAAAATAAAGTTGAAAAAACTTTTTTTTTCAAATTTTCGAATAATAAAATATTATTCTTCAGTAAATACAGACAGTTTTGTTATCGAATATTTAACCATCATTCAGCCTCAATTTCATACCTCTGAGGATGTGCCGGGAGTTACCTCCACCATAACACGTAAGAAGAAAATAAAAACTGTCCATATTTCCTGAAGAATATTATCAAAAAAAAAAAAAAAAATTCAATTTTACTTTAATAAATAGAAAATCAATTTTGCACTCGTCTGGTCTTTCAACCATTAAATCTTATATTCTTAATATTGAGTTATCTTCAAACAGTGGAGTTAATATTATACACACACACACACATATATATAAACATACATACACTAGCAGGCCGAAATAGATTAAAGCGAAGTTATCATCTGCAATTATACTAAGTTTTCTCCTTTGAGTTTTTCACAAACACACACACACTAGCAGACCAGCCAGTGTTGTTTAATCGTAAAAAATGCATAAATATGATAGTTTAATTTACGTAGATTTTATAGGTTTTATTACAGAACCAATTCTCTATTGATACTGTAACCAATATATAATATATAATAATGATTTCAAAACTTCAAAAAAAAAAAAAAAATGACTTGGGTGCCATCAGCTAGAGTTAAAACCAAAGCATTTAGTTTTCTAGCAGCATTCACTACCATCCGACTGAAAGACACATGAATACCAAAATTTAAAAATTAATGCACTTAACACAGGCATAGTTCTACTGTTTCAATTTTGACTCATTAGTAGCTATTGTTCAGGTTAAAAAACAAAATAAATTGATTCCACAGGTTTGAATATCCCATATATCAAGTTTTGTGTCTGTAGACCAAAAATTGACAAAGTAGCTTGGTAGAGACCGTTCTGGAAACACACAAATTCACTTTTATAATTATAAATATATATATATATATTTGTCTTTACATAAGCAGTAGTTTGTTGCTACACAGTCATGAGCATGTTTCGGTCTACCAGTATTTACCAACTAGAGACCTCATCAGGAAACAACCCTTATTTCCGAAAACGGAGTTCAAAATGAAGAGCGAAAATTACTTCTGTATTGAGCACTCTCGTATGAACCTCGTTATATTTCACTGGTTAACCTACCTTTGGAAGATAGCAACCTCAAATGATTATATATATATATATATATATATATATATATATATATATATATAGAGAGAGAGAGAGAGAGAGAGAGAGAGAGAGAGAGAGATCTACGACAGCGATACCTTTGATCAGAAAGCATTACCTAAATGCTAATTGGGAATAATTTTCTCTCACTAATATGATGCCCCTAGCATAAGTCCCATACTTCAAGTAAACTCCTTCCATAGTTAGATCCCATAAATACCTGATTAAACATCTTTCAATCAGTCCTCCTATAATCTTTCCCGAGAGTACGTATGCGCATAGGCAGACATATACTGAACTCACCATGGCATACACAATATACACCTACCTTCACTTTATAATAAAAGTCATATTCCTCCTATTTCACCAGAGATCACTTTAGTTCACTCATCCCCCTCCCCAAACAGTTTCAATCTTTTACCATTCTCCTCCCACTGCACAATTATTTCGCTCCTAATGTAACTCTCACTAGATATCATATTCCTATTATGTGACCTAGCATATTCTCTCCTTCAAAATATCATGGTATAAAGAGTTTTGCTTATCCTACACCCCTAATTAATGTATTCTTACTGAATAAATGAATAAATCTATATACATTAGTATATATTTTTTTTATATTGTCATTTTCTTATTTTATTGATACTCTATATAAGCCACAAAGCAATTTGTTGAGCTTTCCATTATTCCGATAAGTCTCCTTTTAAAGAATCGATCTTATTCTTTTAAATCTCCCATATATGCATATGGGCGTGACTTAGAGGCTAAGGGATGAGGGTTGAGAGTTGTATGTTTTGGTTTGGATTCTAGCTGATGGCACCCAAGTCATATATACATGTTTAGTTTTTTTTTATCTCACTACCATATATTAAGTACAATATAATAATCGATGGAGAATTGTTTCTATAATAATAAATATGTGATCTGCATGAAATATACTATCGTATCTTAAGACCGGGCAACGCTGGGTGGCCTGCTAGTATTTAATTAGACTTGAATTTCAATAATATGAATAAGATAGTAATTCAGAGTTTGCTAACATTTCACTTTCTTATGACTATTTATTGGGGTGGGGGTGGGGGGGGGGTGAAACGAGAGAAAAGAGCAGTAGAAACCAAGAAAGTAATATGGTTCTATAATGGTGCATAGTAAAAAAAGATACATTATAGTGATCATCATTCAATCCCGAGCAACGTCAGGTTTTCCTGCTAGTAATATAACAAAAAAGGATATATCCTCTACTTTGAACCTGATTTGAATAAAAAAAAAAAATACAATCGTGAAAGGAACAACGCTCTGACTTTTGGTTCCATTCCAAACTCTTTTTAATGGTTTATAAACTGCAGAATAAATGAAAAAACGTATTGGTAAGATTCCTGATTTTTTTTTTTTTCTGGTCATTCCTGATCCATCAAAGGTGTGGAATTTACTTCCGGATTCTGATTTTTATTACTTGGAGTTTTTAAATCTTTCCAGTTGCGAACACATCGACAATATGTATATATCAGCCACAAAACTCTTAGAAAAAAAAGAAAAGAAAAAAAGAAAAAAAAAGAAAAAAGAAAAAAAGAAAAAAAAGAAAAAAAAAGAAAAAAGAAAAAAGAAAAAGAAAAAAAAAAAAGAATAAAAAAAAAAGAAAAAAAAGAAGAAAAAAAGAAAAAAAAGAAAAAAAAATAAAAAAATAGAAAAAAAAAGAAAAAAAAGAAAAAAGAAAAAAAAAAATATAAAAAAAATAAAAAAGAAAAAAAAAGAAAACAAGAAAAAGAATGCACATCTTTATGGAGCATCAGAAAAAACAGTTAAAAGAAAATGTAACACAAGAAGAGGCAATGGTGGTTTGTCATTTTAGGTCCGGAAAAACAGGATACAGTTGCAGACAGCTTTCATACTTTAATAGGAATTTGCAAGTTCTTTCAATCTGGGTGCTTAATGATGAAAATGCTACTTTAAACTTGAGCATTACAGACAGAGCTGCTAATAAAGATCCATAGACACATTCAAATTGACAATCTCATTAAACATTCTCACAGAGTGGCCTATGAGCAAAACAAAATATTATTTAAACTTAAGCATGACAAATTTATAAGCAGAAGAAAAAAATGCAATTTCAAACATTTCATGACAGATCTATGTACAGACAAAATGCTATTTCAAACTTTAGCATGACAGATTCATGGGCAAACCAAATGCTATTTCCAACCTAAGCAGAATATATTTATGAGCAAGACAAAATGTTATTTTAAACTTAAGCATAGTAGAGTTCTGTACAAACAAAATGCTATTTCAAACTTAAGCATGACAGATTTATGGATAGACAATATGCTATTTCAAATTTAAGTGTAACAGATTTATGGGCAGACAAATCAACTGCAAAATCTTCCTCCCTTCCTTCCTTCCTTCCTTCCTTCAACCCCTTTTTAACAGAAGACAAATTTGTTGTCTTTCTCTACCATCATTTTCCATGAAAGTTTCTCGAAAGAGCTCCAATCTTTGGTTATTCCTTGTAAAATATTTACAATAAGAACTCATACTGCTGCCACAACAAAAAAGTTTTTTTTTTTTTTTTTTTACAAGGTAGTCACCAGTTATCAAGGCCCGGAAGCCACTCGGGGATAAGGGTTATTGTGTGTACAGTACGTTAGTGTTGGAAATTTGATAAAGTGTCTTACTTTAGGAGGCGGTTCATCAGGAATTTGTTTACATTGGACTTGAAGACATCCAGGTTGTAGTCAGGTGGGAAACAGGAAACCGGAACGGAGTTCCACAGGCATGCACTTCTAAGAAAGAAGCTTTGTTAATGGCATCTACGTTTTGATTTTGGCACAGATAAGGAGTGGGGAAAATTTTTGACAGTGGTTTCAGCTAGGCGGGTGTTTATTATGAAAGATTGGCGAGGGGGGCACCAGAGATTGGAGTTCAGATGAGCATCTGCCGGTTTTCCATCCTCTCTCCATGTCCCCAACATCAGAGCTTTACAATGGCTTCCCATCTGTGGATCAAGACTGCTTATATGTAGATTACAGTTTGTCTTCAAATCCAATGTTGACAAATTCTTGTGCTAAATACTTCATAAATGTGTAATAAAACGTTCATATCATTGATAAATGTTAGTACTCCTTGAGTCTCATATCTTCCTTTCTATTGTCCATGCAAGTTTACGCTACTCCCTACTGAAGTAAGTACTTCTGAGCTTGGTAAGCATGACCTCCTACAACCGGTGTATCAGTCTCAGTAGTTATGTTACATCCGGGCTTTTAGGTCACAATCTCATTGAGATTGCTACATATAAATTTCACAGCCACGGTTTCAGTAAAAATGTATCATCAAGGCGTCTCAATCATGTCAGTTCTCCTAGAGAATCTCATCTTTTGTCTGATAATCATCTCTTCTTATTAACCCTTATGTTAGAATAGCTCTTGGCCTTAATAAGTTTTGACCTAAGTAAAACAAACAAAAAACTATTTTTAAACTTAAGTGTGACAGATAAACTAAAGTGACACAATGTTCAATGAGCGAGATTAGAGATGCGCCACTGTATAACTCATACTCTCTACCATGGCAAGTTATGACAACAGGACCATTGCCAGCACCCTCAAAATGTAAATCTAGATGGTTCAGCACTTGAGGGAACAGCTCAACAAAGTTTCTGGCCACGGTTATGGTCTTTGGTGTGATTGCAGGTGAGGGCCACATAATGCCACTTAACATCTTCGAAGTTGGCTTGAAAGCTAATACCAAAGTGTACCTGGATGTGCTGAAGAGTGTGGTAATCTCCTGGTGCAATCAGGTGGTCGCTGAAAGACCCTGGGTGTGGTAGCAGGACTCGGCACTGGCTCACAAGTCCAAAGAGACCCAGGCTTGGCTTCAGAAGGAGTGCTACAACTTTGTACTCTTCTCTCACTGGTCCCCTTCTCCTTCGACCTGAACCTGCTGGACTACTTTGTTTGGTCATACATTGAGAACGTCACCAACATGACCTTCCACAGCACCAAAGCCAGCCTGATTGCTGCCATCCACTGAGTATTCACTGAGCACATGCTGCCACTTATGGAAAAGGTATACTCCTGGTTCCGGATCCCATATCAAAGGTGATCGAAACGGAAGGTGGCTACCTTCAATAGATATCAGCTCTACTACATAATCAAGTTAACTCAATTGATTTTTTTCAATAAAGGTTTTAAAATAAAGCTGTAGTGTTGTTTTCTTTAGGGTGACAAATTTATCGTACCGCCCCATAGTTATAAAGCATTCTTAAGAAATTAAAGTTGAGCCCTCTTTAGAGAATTAAAAAAAAAAAGTGGACAAGTTTAGTGAAAATACAACATCCTACGTATGGTCGTCGAATACTCTGACTGTTTACTATGTATGCCACTAACTCGACATTTATCGGCACTTACTTTCTCTCAATTCTTGTGTTACATGCTGGTTGCTTTGAGGTAAAATGCTAGCTTATGAAATCAAGGTGGCTTTGTGATTCGATTGCATCTCTCGACCAGCAGTAATTATCATACTGATGATGATACTGCTGATTGTAAAACATAAAACACTAGTGTCTGTTGTTATAAAAGTTAATATTTATTTCATATATATACGAGAGAGAGAGAGAGAAAGAAACAGAAGCTTTTAGCATTTTATCAAAGAAAAGAAAAAACAACATAACAGCAATAAAATAAAATACACATCAAGTGCATTTGAAAGCCAAATCACAACGTAATATTAGGAAAATAAACATTTTACTTGTTTGAAATTTATAACATATATTTCGGAGTTATACTCCATCCTCAGTATTTTGTTTTCTTTCTTTTTTTTTTCCTTTTCTTCTTCCTTGCCATGTTTTAAAGTTGGAGAAAGAAAAGTCTGTTTGTAAAGAGCCGCGCGTTGTATCTCAGCAGTTGTATTTTGAAATGTTGGAACTGTGCATAGGCAACGTGATAATAACGTCAAGGGTGTGTGTTCCATATAGAAACGTTGATTTAATTTGAATAAAATTCTCTTTAATTTAATAATTAAACCGCCTCCTTAAGTAAGACACTTTATTAAATTTTCTTTCTCCAACTTTACAACATGGCAAGGAAGAAGAAAAGGGGAAAAATGAAAGAAAACAAAACACTGAGGATGGAGTATAACTCTGAAATATATTTATGTTATAAATTTCAAACAAGTAAAATATTTGTTTATTTTCCTACTATTATGTTGTGATTTGGTTTTCAAGCGCACTTGATGCGTATTTTATTTTATTCAAATTAAATCAACGGTTCTATATGGAATTCACACTCTTGATGTAACATTTTAACGATTTAAATTCATAGGGATACTAAGTTCAACATATTGCAGATTTAACACTTGCATAAACCGACTTGCCGCTAGAATATTCACAATTATAAAAGATGATTCAACTATATAGCAGTGAAAATAATAAAAACTTTAATTTTGAAATAGAAAATTTGGATCATCAGCTGTTTATCATGTATCTGTTTCAGAGATTTAAAGACAGAACAGCTGTTAAATTCCTGGCTCTCCAGCAGAAAATACCACTTCCCCAATGGTAAAATGTAGATAAGTAACCCCAGTTACTATTTCACCAATATATACTTTTAAAAAACAATAATATAATAAGTAGATAAATAACGAGTGTGTGTGTTTAGACATATGTGCAGGAATAATTACTTGACCTTTTGGCCAAGATCAAAGTGTAGTATCTGTTCTCCAGATGCGGCACTTCCATTTCTCGTTGTCTTTTAGTGGAGGAGAAATCCTTCACGACTGAGACAATTTTTATCTTTGTATCTTTTCTCCACGTTAAAAAACGACCCTGGTGTCTAATTCTGTTCCGTGGGGAGGCATTGTAAATAGGCACAATTATAACAACTTGACTGCATGTCTGACAAGGTTGAGAACGTAATCCTGGAGCATTTGGGTTAGTATATTTCATTTTGATCAAAATGGATACCATAATGCCGTGCAGTCTACGTTCACACGACGCATCTTTGGTTTACTACATTCATAACTTAAAACGGAAATACACTTCCATAATTTCATATATTCCGAAACTTGATGACACAGAGCACCGGGACAAGTACAATACTCGAATAAGAACTACTCGAATTTACCAACCTCCTCTCAACGGGTAGATGTGACATAAGGTTGAGCTTAATGCTGGGTAGAACAGGTTTCATCACAAAAAAATATGAATCCATAACCACTCTCAACTCTAGAGCAAGATAGTTAAGCAAAGTAGACTCTTCAGTCATGCTCGGTCAACTAGTCCAGATAAACACATGACTTCTTTGAAAATAACATCTTTTCTATCATACTGGAAAACACAGATATTTACGACCTTCTCAAAGCTAAAAAGCTTCTAGGAAAGAAACGAATCTGATCTCAAATTAATCCCAACAGACGAGCACAGTCGGATTTCCTATCGTGTTGATTACGTGCAAACTGCCCAAAATGCTGGAGGCGGAGACGGTGACTACTGATTAGTAATAATTATTTTTCTAGAATACAGTTGGATCAAGGTAGATATTATTCTCGGTTATTTTGAGCATGTATTTTTAAGAGATAAAACTACAAACGAATCATTTTTCCATTCCACATCATTTATATACAAGATAAAATTAAATGATGAAGAATAAAATAACCTGAATGAGGAGCCACCTACATGCAGTCACACAGTCGTTAACTGGAAAGCTGGCAAACTTCTGTCAAAAGAAGCAATCATCATGTATGTATGTATGTAAGTCAGGTCATGTCATATGCTACTGGTACCATGTAACCCAGTACTACCTGCCTCATGGTCGGGTCACCGGCGACTAAACTGGTTCCCCCACCAGACTTGTTTGGTGAGGAGGGCGGCTAGTCTCCCTGAAGGATTAAAAACAAGACCTTCCAAAGGGCGAATGAACTCTTTTCTGGGTCAACGGCCAACTAGCACCGTGTATATTTGTGTGTGTGTATTGGGGTGGAGAGGGCTCCTGTAAGCCGTGGTGAAGGCAACCTTTCTAGGAGAAGCAAATCTCTGATTTAAAAAACCATAAAGCGGAAGACCAGTACCCGCATTAAGCTGGTCTGCAGTTTAATTTGTTGCTGGCTATCTTTCTCTTGCTTGTTGCTGGATCTCAACATTTTGAACCGAGAGAGAGACTTAGCTGTCGTACAAAGCTAAGACTCTGTAACATCATATTTGTATAGATACTCCCTCAGACATTTGGGCTCATGGATTTTAAATGTCTGAGGGAGTGGCACTCGTCTGACAAGACGTTGCAATCATCATACATCATGTAAGTGGGCGCTTTCTACTGTCCAAACCACACAAAGTCACACGAAAGACGCCTTTGTGTACCCTTGCCTCTGCGACCTGATGAGACAACCTATGTGGTGTGTGGCATGAGGTGCAAGTCGACTACAGCTCTAAGGAGGCATATGGTTATCCACAGGGACACCATACCACTAGAATATTCATAATTATAAAAGATGATTCAACTATATAGCAGTGAAAAAAAAACTTTTCGGAACAGTTTCAGATGGTTCGTTGTTCTAAACAAGTCTTGAGAGGTGACTGGTTTGCAGTAGACAGAACAGTTTCCGATGGTTCGTTGTTACACACAAGTCCTGAGAGGTGACTTGTTTGTAGTAGACAGTTCCACAAAGCAAAATATTCTTACCGTGTCGAGACGGAAAAAACATGTGAAATTGCTACAGAAAAGGTTTAATATTTATGGAGCAATTCTGGTTTCTGATTGGTTGGTAGCAGAACGTGAATTAATTCGATTCGTCAGTTCCTAGCAGCATCGTTTATAAATAGAATCGTCCGGCTGTGTGAGATCATACTCTATTATACATCAAAAATATTGCAACATCCTCCCTATTTTTTTATAATGGGGTAGTCCCTTGTGTTCGTTCTGCTCAAAAATAAATATATTTTTTATATTCAATTATACTGGAAATCATTTGGATCTTAGAATTTTAGCATGTAAGAAGATGTTCAAATGTCAAAACAGATATATGTGTGTAGAAAGAAGAGAAATAAAAGAAAAGGGGTGGGTATGTGAAAAAAGCCATTTCTTAAATTTGATTATGCAGTTCTGATGAGACAACCTGTGTGGTGTGTGGCATGAGGTGCCAGTCAACTACAGGTCTAAGGAGACATATGGTTATCCACAGTGACGCCATACCAGAGTGGTCTAGTTAACCCAGGCCAGACAATTGGCTTTACGTATCATCTTTGCTTCAGGCCATGTAAGTCAGCTGCTGGTTTGAAGCGCCACTACCATGGCCATGTAAGATGAACTGAAGAATGGGGTTGGTAGTAAGTTTGTTTTTTTTGTGGGGGCAAGACGGCAATCATCTGCAAAGATGAAGCAGTCACCATGTAAGTAAGTGAGAAAATTAATCATTGAAGGATACAGAAACTTTAAGGCAAAACGTAAAAAAAGGTAAGTAATCGTGCAGTATTAAAATGTGCTCTCAGAAAGCAGGAGTAGTCTGCAGTTCCTGCCGACTTTCAATAAGAACTAAAATGTACAATCTGAGGTAGATTCCTTCTGTCTAAAGCTGGTTTGGTGAAACACATGAGGTCACACAAGGTTAGATAAGACCAAAACTTTTATGAGGATATACTTATACCCTGACCATCCAAGTGCTGTTGTAATGTCTGGTGACTGGTATGCAAACCCAGAAGCAGTTTGACACGACGATAAAAGTTGCATAATATAGCCCCTTTACAAAAACCAGCAAATACTAGCAAGTTCCCCTGCCACATCTGTGAACATTTATGCAAGACTGTTGCTGGGCAGAAGAGCCATCTACGTGTACATGAATTCTAGACATCAACCTGAAGAGAATGCAAACTTCTGTCAAGAAGTAGCAATCATCATATCCATCATGTATAGATATAGATGATAACCCTTATCCTCGAGTGGCCTCCGGGTCTTGATAAGTGGTGACTCCTATGTAAAAAAAAAAAATATATATATATATATATATATATATATATATATATATATATATATATATATATATATACACTCCTGTTGATCTTGATGTATGAGGTTCACCACAACAACTAAGTTGTCAGGAAATCCACACGGATGATTTGTTTTATAGTGGTGAGGGCTTGATGCAGAACCAACCACCTTTTTGGTACAACTGCTAACCTCAGTCGGTGTAATGGCTACCACAAGACAAAGCAGACGAGGTTTTTACATCAGGGTTTTTTTCCTTCTCCTATAGATAGATGTCTTATTGTTATGGGGTTAAATGGTAATAAACGAATGAACACAGGATTTGTAGGAACGAAACATGTATTCACATAAATTACAGGCAAAGTCGAGTTAAGAATACCATTGTTCAACGGTAGGACGTTTGCACACGTCCAACTTGGTCGTGTGCCAATCTCAGACTCCCAGCACCGGTACTCGATACCGGAAGGGACGTCACTAGAGGAAGTGACGTCATGAGATAGTCCATTAATCTCCTGGAGGGGCGTCTCCAACACTTAACAAAAGTTACATCTCTCCCATTGGATTAAACATGACTCCAGATATCAACCTGGAAATTTCTATGTCCCAGTGCGGTACATATAGCAGTACATTCCCAAATGGTCACCCATCTAGTGATGGGTGACCATTTGGGAATGTACTGCTATATGTACCGCACTCAACTTGATAATCTGGCGAGAACCGATTTTCTACATCTCGGCATAGTACATAGAATGGTTGCTTAATTTCAGTGATCTGGTAATATATATATTTAATATACTTATATATATGATTTAATATACTGTTTTGCTTTTAAATCTCCGAAACAGTATTTTATGGTAAACAACTGATGATCCCTTAAATTACCATAAGTACTATAGTGAATTCGAGAGAGCAAGTTGATGCAGTGATTTAGGTTATTAAATGACTTATTGACTAAATAATTTCCTAACGAATGATAAAAAATAAAAACGAAATAGGCCTTTTTGTATAGTTTTAAAGGTTAAAAAAATTCCAAGACTATATATTCTAAATGTAAAATTGCAAAACAAAACTATAGATACTTTATATTAAATTTTACCTTGATAAAAGGGATGCTTAGTGTTATAGGTAGATTATTAATATAAGAGAAAATGAATTGATGATAACTAAAATTTGCATCATTTATTGTATCATCAAATGCTCAAACTATAAAGAAATAAAAGTTTTATCCTTATTCTTTTATCTGGACACACTTTTATAGATTCCTTGAGGAATGAGTTAACATAAGGGAAATAACTCTGTGAAAAAATATCAGTTATTTCCCTTAAGTTAGTGACTATAAAACAGACCTCTAACCATCTCTCCCTGCTGCTGAAATCTGTGCTAGTTTAGGGTGAAAAAATGAATGCATTTTTTTTAAAAAGATTTCATGTAATATTCATCCGATGCAACACTGATCAAGAATATACCAACTTTTAGGGTGTTGGGTTTGTAATTTTCGACTTTTAGCTCGACATACATACCTGCATACGCACAAACAATTGCCCTTTATATAACAGATTGCAATATCTTATATAATAGATAATCCAAGGGAATGCCATGTTTGTTATTATGTCATTCTGCAACATCAAAGTCTTGGAAAAATTTTTGTGGGAGAAAGTAAAAAGGAATTGATAGAAAATTAAAAAAAAAACAACAAAAAAAAAAAACGAATTACAAAATATTTATAGAAATGTTTTAAATAAAAGCAAAAAAGAGAAATCCTAACTTTTAAATACAGAAATGTTTAACAACAAAAAAAATAGGCTGTTTGTCTAGAATTTCCTCTATATTAAAAAAAAAAAAACCTGTACACTGTACATAACCATGACGAAAAGAAAATATTGTATTAAAAACAAAAAAAAAACAAAAAAATATGCAAACTGATGCAAATTAGAAATTTAGGTCCTTGTTCAGAATTCTCTTTATATTAACAAAAACCAGACCTATATGAT
Organism: Euprymna scolopes; assembly: GCF_053919585.1. Lineage (NCBI taxonomy): Eukaryota > Metazoa > Mollusca > Cephalopoda > Sepiida > Sepiolidae > Euprymna > Euprymna scolopes. The sequence goes on along the minus strand of NC_136513.1, from coordinate 79,794,950 downwards.
GTATGCTACCATGATGGGAAGAAAATATTGTATTTAAAAAAATATATAAATTGATCAAGTAATTCTATATTTCTAAAGAAAATCATTTTGAAGCAAATTTGAATTTTTCCAATATTCCTCCCTCCGCATGTTACAGTTATACATGTTACATGTTAATGGCTTTTTAAAATCTTGCAAACTTTAATTATTTGGAGTTATTTCCCTTGTTCTTTAAGAATGTTTTCAACATGGCATTGCAAAATCGTCTAATAGTTTAGCCATAAAATTTGATTTCCTTATTTAAAACTAAAACTACTTGATCACTGTACATGATTTTTGGCATACAATATTTTCTTTCCATCACATGTATGTACATCATACAGATCTTTATTTATTATTTTTTTTTTAATATAGGGGAATTCTGGATCAGAACCAAAAATAGACTAAACATGATTTTATATCTTTTCTATGCTATTGTGCAAGATCATAAAGACAGTGTGTGTAGGCTATACTGCATAAACTACTTTTTTTTTTAATTATTATTAACCAATGTGCAAGTCTTACTTTTTAAAACATCAGTACTGGTACCCAAGGAATTATTTGGAGTGGCTGGAAAAGAATATTCAAAAACAATATTGCCAATGCGAATCAGGGAATACAAACCAAATATTTTTCAGCGATTTTAAATAAGGATTCTTGGTTGAAAGAGAAAACTGTTTTTTTTTTTCTTCAATTTAAAATCATAGCGAGGGGAGAAAAAAAAAAGGAAAATAAATGTATAAAATTCTGAGGATGGAGTATATCTCCAGAATATTAATTTTAAAACAAATAAATATTTGTTTACTTTCATAATATTGTGTTTTAATTTGGCTTATAAACGTATTTTATACATATTTTATTAAAAACAAATTTTTTTTTTTTAATTTTTTCCAACAAAAGAGAAAGTAAAGAAACCATCTCTTCAAAAAGCTATGTATTTCTCTCGTCCCTTTAACTGTGTTGATTCAACTACTCTCTCATATTTCTTAATGTCTTTGTAGACATTTAAAAAAAAAAAAAAAAAAAGACGGGTTTCTCTTTTCTCAGAGCCGTTATCTAATTTGCAGGCATGCGCCGGTACACACCAAACACATATGTAAATTAGATTGTAGGATGAATACAGATATATTTTTCACATATTTTAAGTTAAGGTGACGAAAAAGGAAAACATTAAAGTATCAAACATTCTTTTAAATTTGTAAAAAAAAAAAGAGAAACCACCTCCCTTTCGGCTAAAATGTAATCGAATTATTTCACTATTTCGATAGTTTCTATTGTATTGCTGCACTCTGACTCAATTTTACGCCACTTGTTTTTCAAAATGATACTGTTTGCAGATTAAGGTCATCATGAAATGTACTAAGTGTGGTCCTTGTCAAAATTCACACTAGCTAAATGAATCGTCAGTAAAATAGGTTCTCTGAAATGTAAAAAATTTAGCCATGGCCCAAATCACAAAAATAACATCTATCACTCCCTATCATATGACAATGTTGTCAATTATTGTTGTGGTCTTAAAGATATAACACAATAAAAAAGCAATTAACAAGAAATTATATTAACAGAAAATTATTCTGCTATTTGGATTGTTCCTATTCAATTGATTCCCGACAATGGCAAAGTTAGACACAAGATCTGTCTTTTGATGTGAAAAGATGTGACTCCTCAAAAAGAGGTACTTTCGATTGAGGCAAAAATAAAATACCCCTCCTTCATTGAGCAAAGACAGAAAAGACGAATTACAACATCAGACCAGATACTACACTTTGATCATAGCCCAAAGGCCCAAATAGTCAAAGTAACCAATAATCGAAATCAATCACAGATAAGGAGCAAAGGTATGAATATCCCCACTTTTATAGAAAAAAAATGTCATAATCTCACAAATAAAAACGTAAGATCTACCACCAATAGTTGTGGAGTCGGAGTTGGATGGCATCAGAGGTTTTGGAAAAAGTCGAAGTCATAAGAATGCTTGAAGTCGAGTTTCTATCATCAGCATTATCACATGACATGCATGGGACCTATTTTATAAATTGACTGCCAAACTACATACTGTGGTTTTAAAGGACCAAAAATAACACAAAACGTAGGTAATTAACAAGACGTTGTATTAACAGAAAGTACAGAAATAATGGGTTGACGGAAGCGAATTCCTTACTTTGTTTCTCACTTCCATTGATTGGTAATAATGATTCTATTCATAGATTAAGGAAGATTCCATCAAGCGACAGAATAGGGTAGACCACCATCAAAATTTCATAAAGCACGGTTAGCAACAATGAATTCTCAGGATCAATACAGACCGTCTCCTCATTAATATACTCCCAGAAGTGCTCAAGTTCGTGACATTGGAAGAAGGAGTAACTAAGCGAATCTTCAACAACTGTATTGCAGTGAAGACGATCAGGTACATCCGAAATTTTTGTAGGACACTAAGGTTAACTCATTCTGGGCCAATCAAAGTTGTTTAGATATCTGAATCGAGTCAAAAAGAGTCCATATAGAGATGGAACAGGATAAATCACTATAACACTCCTCTATAACTAGTCAGGTCTTTATTAATCTCTCTTTCTCTCAAGTCTATTCTTATGACTTCCTCACACGTTTTCCCTGGCTTTTCTCTGTAAACTGTATATTTACAAGTACAGGACTCTATGGACAAATTTATCTTTAGTTGACCTTTGACAACTAAATATTTTCGTTTACTAGCCAAATAGAAAAGTTACTAGTCAAACCCACATGATTTTTAGAATATGACATCTTCGTTCTGTGACGAGCATGTACAGCATAAATATTTTTCTGTGTTTTTTTAAATAAGTGTAATTCTAAATATACAACAAATTTTAGGTTGATACTTGAAGGTATAAACATTCTAATTTCTTCAGATATGTTTTTAAACAGCCGTCGTTAAAAAAAAAAAAATATATATATTGTTCTATTAAACTTTTATTGTTAAATAATTTAACTTCGTTCGTTTTATTAAAAATAAAGCTGAAAAGATATTTTTCACTCAGAAGTGAGATTTGGAAGATTGTCAGTGAAAAAATACAATCGCCAAAAGATAGGCGTTTTATTATTTCTAGTCGCCACTTCAAAATATCATTCGCAAATACAACTGTTCCACTCGCAATGTAGAGCCCTGGATCTCCATACAATTACCGATCCAGATTCTGTATAAAAAAATGCTGTATATTGTTCTATTAAACTTTTATTGTTAAATAATTTAACTTCGTTCGTTTTATTAAAAAAAAGTTGAAAGGATATTTTTTCACTCAGTAGTGAACATTGTCAGTGAAAGAAACGCAATCGCCAAAAGATAAGCGTTTCATTATTTCTAGTCGCCGCTTTGAAAAATCAATCGCAAATGGGACTGTTTCACTCGCAATGTAGAGTCCTGAAATACCACCAAAAACTTGAGTTGCAACCGACTCCCATTCCATAAACTGAGTCACAGAACTTTCTAACAACACAACAACTGACCATCACTTTGGTTTTGTTAATATTCACTCACAAACTTTGTTTCCATCGCATTTATCCAAGTCTTGAACTTGACAAATCTTTCATTATTCTATTGATTTACACTCTGTACAAAGACAAAACTATAATTCTATATATCTATAAAAGTGGGAATGCGTGTGCCAGAACACTTCTCAACCTATATACTCAACGATTTTTTTTTTTATCTACAGACTTGAAATTAGAGTATTCAGACATGTGGAAAACTTTTTAATCGTTTTACTTTCAAAAAAAAAAAAAAAAAAAAAAAAAAAAAGAAGGCTGTTAAGAGTTAAAATTGAAAAATTGGTACTTGTAGGTACATCGGATTTTTATCTGTCAACTTGTTCACAAGGTTTGAAAACACCTTTTAAAGATCTTGGCAAGCTGGTCTAACACTTATCGTACTTGACCCACTGTCTTTAGGTTTTAGTTTCGTTCTCAGCTTGAGTATTTTTTTTTTTTTTTTTACTTACAAGAAGTGAACGGTTTATAAAAACATAATACTCGCATGCACATATCTTAGTTTCTTTCCATTTTTTTTTTTTTTTTTTACTTTTTTTCTTTTAAGGAATTTAACGTAACGTTTAATACCGGGCAATGCCGGGTACGTCTTCTAGTAATCTATATAATAAGACAATTTCATACAGGTGCATACGTTATCACTCTTCACCCCTGGTTTAATATAGGATTCCCAATCACTGAAGATGCAATGCAAGATGGTTTTTTTTTGTTTTTGTTTTTTAAATGTCATCTACAACAGCTGATCGTCACTTTGGTCTTGGCACCATTTACTCTCAGACCTTTGATTCCATAATATTCCTTCAAGTATTGAACTAAACTTAATCTCTAAAGAATCAGCAGAAAGTCTGAATACTGTAAGACTTTAAATTAAGGAGCACGAGTAGGAATTTTTAAATGGTCACGGTCAGACCTTACACCTGTTGACTCCCCAACTCTGGTTGCTATGCAACAAATGAAAATCCATAATTTTCAATAAATGTTATATAGGATGGAACAATAAAGTTGTCACCCAAAAGAAAACAATACTACAGATTTATTTTAAAACTTTTATTGAAAAAAATCAATGCAGATGGTTCGATTATGTAGTAGAGCTGACATCTATTCAATGTAGCCGCCTTCAGCTTCAATCACTGCTTTGAGGCAGGTCCGGAACCGGGAGAATGCCTTTTCCACAAGCACCAGCGGAAACTTAGTGATCAGGCTGGCTTTGGTGTTGTGGGAGGTCATGTTGGTGATGTTCACCGTATGACCAAATAAAGTAGTTCAGCGGGTTCAGGTTGAAGCAGGAGGAAGGCCAGTGAGAGAAGGATACAAAGTTGTAAAACTGCTTTTAAGCCAAGTTTAGGTCTCTTTGGACTATTGAATTCTGCTGCCACACCCATGGTCTGTCAGCGGTCACCTGCTTGCACCAGAGGATCACCACACTCTTCAGCACATCCAGGTATACTTTAAAGCCGACTTTGAATATGTGAGATGATATGATGTGGCCCTCACTTGAAACCACACCTAAGACCATAACCGTGGTTTGTTTTCATTACCTTGGGCAGGTTCTTGTTATTCGTGGCAATCCAGTGATGCATTTTGAGGGTGCTGGCAATGGTCCTGTTCTCATAAGTTAGATAGGTAGAGAGCTTGAGTTGTATAGCAGCGCATCTCTAATCTCGCTTGTTGAACACTATGTCATTTTCAGACATGATAGAAAGCTCCTATCATAGGATTCATACACAACTGACCAACTAGTAGATGGTTTGTAACAAAAATAAAAACAAACAAAAAAAAACCGGTTTTGTTCAAACGGAAATGGAATCATATCTTTTCTAAGGCGACAATTTTACCCTATATTCACTGCTTGACAAAATTTATGACGAGCACATGAACACCAACAGATTCACTTTTATTTGTATAGAATTATATTTCCTTTAGCCATAATGCAATTCCTTAATCGCAACAGGGGGAGACAGAATTCATGTCTACAGAAACATGTAATTTGTCGTTCTTTACAGGCAGTTTAAATAAAATGGAAGTCGTTTTGTGAGTGGAGACAGAGTGACTTTATTAAAACCGAGAGCAAAAAAAAAAACAAACAAAAAAAAAACATGGAAATAAAAAATAGACAAAAATAAGAAAGAAAAAGAAAACATTGGTCAGAATTCGAAACTGATCAATGTTTATTTATTTATTTATTTATTTTCTAAGAATTCAATTCTAAAATAATCAGCTAAACCAATGTTGGGTGATTAACAAGCCAAAATGACTGCAATTTCTAAAAACATTGCAAACATCTACTGAAAAATACACTATTAGAAAAAATTCTAGCATTATTTAAGTATATGTCAATGTTTGTTGATTTTTTTTAACGATAATTGATTAGTTATTAGCGTCGCCAGCCTTGGAGATCTGGAAAATATTTTTCCTTAGAAAAGTCGCCCATCTTTTTTGGACGTAAACAAATGAACAAATATTAATTATTTATTATTTTATTTATAAAACAGTAATCTACGAACACTTGTTCTGCGCCTGCGGTACTATCGCTCGTCAACGTAGCTTGACTGTTCTAAGATTCGAACCCCAAACCATATGTGCTGTGGTCGAGTGCGTTAACCGTTACGCCACAAGGTCTTAGATGAATGTCTATGGTATTATTACCATACATTAACATGGGTACTAATTAGAGGTCACCATTTCGGTAGGCTCCCACTTCGGGGCGCCTCCGATAACAGGGAGAACTGGAGCGCTGAAATAGAAAGAAATACTGGTAAAAGAAGACATTGTCTTCTTATAAAAATGAGGACGTGTAACGCGACTTTGTTATGAATTCATGAGGTTTTATATACCCAATATATATGTGTGTTTTCCCGAAACTCGGGTTACAAAGAAAGACAGTGCATTTTGTAAAGTCTGTATTAATGTTCAATGCTCCTCTTGGCTACCTAAGGGGAGCTGAGGAGTGAGGCGTGTGTTCTGTCTCTAGTCGCCGAGGAAGTAAGGACGTTTCCTTCACTCGAATGTCCCACGTAAACTGTTCTCGCTTTTCACTGGCTGGAACCTCTGATGACATATAAGAAGAAAGGAAGGAAAAGAGAAAAGAGTAGGGAGAAAGAGAGAACTAAGGTGAGAATACAGCCTAGTCTTGTAGTAGCAGCAGCTCGCTACATGTCCATATTATTGTTTATCAGTTTTAAACTTATGTCGATTTTTGCTTTTGCTGATTTTTTTTAACGGTGATTAAATACGGTTGTTAGCGTCTGCAACATTGGAAATCTGGAAAATATTTTTCCTTAGAAAAATCGCCATATTTTTTAGACGTAAACAAATAAACATGCTAACGAGCGGTAGTACAGCGAAACATGTTTGTAGATTACTGTTTTATAAGTAAAATAATAAATATTTTTTTTATTTGTTTATATCCAAAAAAATATGGGCGATTTTTCTAAGAAAAAATGTTTTCCAAATCTTCAAGATTGGAGACGCTGATGATCGTATTCATTTATCGTTAAGAAAAAAAAATCAAAATAAGTATAAAAGCGATAAAAATAACACGTAAAATCATCTAGGACTTCATGGCGTAACGGGTAATGCACTCGAGCATAGCACATACGGTTTGAGGTTTGAAACCTAGAGCAGTCAAACTATTCTGACGAGCAGTAGTACCGCAGGCAGAACACGTATTCGTAGATTACTGTGTGTATGTGTGTGTGTATATATATATATATATACACAGTAATCTACGAATACGTTATATATATATATATATATATATATATATATATATATATATATATATATATAAATAATTGTGTGTGCTGTGTGTGTGTGATGAAAAAGAAATTAACCATATTCGGATTTTATAAAATAAATAAGTCGATTAAAAAAAAAATAACCAATTGTAATGGAACCCTTTATCCCTTTCGTATAAGTATTTCTACAGGAAAAAACAAAAAAACAAAAACATTCAGACATATATCCTTGAAAAGTTTGTCTGATGAAAAGCGCTTCCGGTTTTATTACAATTCATGATTTTTTTAATCGACTTATTTTATAACATCCGAATATGGTTCATTTCTTTTTCATCATTTCAAATTATTGCAATTCTAATAAATATATAAATATATATATATATATATATATATATATATATATATATATATATATGAACAAATGATTAATAAAACATGTTAAAAGACATCCTGAAAAAGAGTTAAAAGCATATTTAATTTTAAAAAAGGAAGCACAAGATAAGTCGATAGTCCTTAATCCGCGGAGTTTCGAAATATTCTCCTTCTCATCAGAGGGCAGGAATTAGCAAAATGCAGGATCGGATTTTGCATATAAAAGTATTAAATGAAACTACAAGTAAGTCACAGATCTTACTTGGTTAAAAAAAAAAGGTGAGGTAAGGGGAATAGGAGGTAAAAGAAAAATGATAAAAAGATTTCACATGAATGGATACTCCGGTGAAGGGTAAAAAATCCAAGCATGGTAAAATCGAAAACGGTCGAATTTAAAATTTCCAATCCAATGGGTAAATTCCAAATGGTCCAAAATGATCCAAAATGCAGAGTTCCTTGGAAAAAAGCGCAAATGGAATGAATTCCAAATCATAAAAGAAAAAGCACTGGAGAGAATATTTACTTGATTCCTCCAGCCTTGAAAGACGTGTTTTAAATATTCTCTCCAGTGTTAAACTTTGGAATTCCCTCCCGGACCCCTGCTTCCCTGGCCCTATTAACATGCAGAAGTTCAAGTGTAATAACAGACATCTCGCTGTCCCACTCCATACATAGTGTCCCAGCAAACTTGGTCGCAAATAGTAGCCCTTTATAACATAAGGGCACTGTGCCCTTGTTTGGGGTAAAAATAACAGATTAAAAAAAAAAAGGGGTGATGATTAAAAATTTAGGTACTGTTGGATGAAACGGTAGAATAAAAGGGGACGGACTTTTGTTCTGAATGCTTCGTCATATGCATGCGTTTTGTTGTTGAAAAAAAATAACTGCTGCTTATTTTTGTTGAAAAAAAAATAACTACTGCTTATTTTTGTTGAAAAAAAAATAACTACTGCTTATTTTTGTTGAAAAAAATAACTGCTGCTTATTTTTGTTGAAAAAAATAACTGCTGCTTATTTTTGTTGAAAAAAAATAACTGCTGCTTATTTTTGTTGAAAAAAATAACTGCTGCTTATTTTTGTTGAAACAAATAACTGCTGCTTATTTTTGTTGAAACAAATAACTGCTGCTTATTTTTGTTGAAAAAAAATAACTGCTGCTTATTTTTGTTGAAAGAAAATAACTGCTGCTTATTTTTGTTGAAAGAAAATAACTGCTGCTTATTTTTGTTGAAAAAAATAACTGCTGCTTATTTTTTTTTGAAAAAAATAACTGCTGCTTATTTTTGTTGAAAAAAAATAACTGCTGCTTATTTTTGTTGAAAAAAATAACTGCTGCTTATTTTTGTTGAAAAAAAATAACTGCTGCTTATTTTTGTTGAAAAAAAAATAACTGCTGCTTATTTTTGTTGAAAAAAATAACTGCTGCTTATTTTTGTTGAAAAAAATAACTGCTGCTTGTTTTTGTTGAAAAAAATAACTGCTGCTTATGTGAAAAGCAGACATCTTCAAGTGAAGAGAACAAAATAATCCAGCTCGAGTGTGTGTGTTTTTTTTTTCAATTCGAGTTTATGCGTTTTTTTTTGTTTTTTTTTCCATTCGAATTTATGCGTTTTTTTTGTTTTTTTTTTCAATTCGAATTTATGCGTTTTTTTTTTTTTATTTGAATTTATGCGTTTTTTTTTGTTTTTTTTTTCAATTCGAATTTATGCGTTTTTTTTGGGGGGGGGTTCAATTCGAATTCATGCGTTTCTTGGGGTTTTTTTTTTTTCAATTCGAATTTATGCGTTTTTTGGGTGTTTTTTTCAATTCGAATTTATGCGTTTTTTTGTTTGTTTGTTTTTCAATTCGAATTTATGCATTTTTTGTCTGTTTTTTTTTTTCAATTCGAATTTATGCGTTTTTATTTTTCAATTCAAATTTATGCATTTTTTTTTCAGTTCAAATTTATGTGACTAAAATAGCAATTAATTATCTAAATGGATCTTCTAGTCATGTGAATTATAAATATTTCTTTCAAAATAGTAAAAGAGACCGCAGTCCTCTCTCAAAGAAAAACGACAATTAAAACAAGTCCAGTGATATCACAGAGACCTGTAAACCTCAAACTCCAACCGCCATCTAGGCAGATCATAATCACTGGACTTGTTTAATTGTTGTGTTGAAAGATATATTCATAATTTACATGACTGAATGATGTATTTAAGTAATTACTTCCAATGTGAGTCACGTAAATTATTTTGAGTTGAAAAAACAAAGTTCACAAAGGCATTAGCAGTCCTTTCTTCTTTTTTATTTTCACCAACAACAAAACATGTGAACCACATGGCGTCCAAAACAAAAGTAGTTGAGCAAAATTTCTGTCTCATTTTATTCTGTTATTTCGGACTCCCAACAGCGCCTAAATTTATCCAACCACCTTTGTCTAATATCTAAATTGTTTTAGCTTCATATTCCACTGTTTCCTTGCAGCAGACACATGCGAACCGTGGTCACTTATTTTTCCATCTCTCTCCATCATTGTTATAAAAAAAAAACACGAATATTTCATCTAATATACAATTCTACCTTGAGAAGTTCCGTTTTTAATTGTTAATATATTTTAAACAGACCCTGTTAATGTCCAAGACGGCTCTTGTCATAAAAACACAATTTTGTAATGATAGCCTTTGTCAAGAACCATAATTTGCTAATATCTTTCCATGAAGCTGCCTGCAAGAAACTTTAAAATGTGCAACAGATTTATAAAAGGAGGGAAAAATACTCCCTTTGAATCGATTGCATTTCACCTGGAATTTTTCAGATTCATTCCAGAGTGTGACGTGAAATTGTTAAAGTCTGTAGAATTACTGTCTTCAATAATTAGACATGGTAGTTTCATTTGCATGCGTTCATTAAAACTTAAAGGAAAAAGAAAAATTCATTGCCGCATTTTTCAAACTTCGGATTCAGAAATTTTTTTTAGACGAGGATTGATAATTTGGATTATTTCGACTACATTCTGGCCAACATAACCTCCAACTTCCTTCAACTCTATTTTGTCAAACTCGAGAATCTATACGGAATTTGGAACAGTTCAAGCTAGAATTCAAGTAATTTTTATTTTATGTTTCTGAATTTTTTTTAGATGAGGATTGATTATTCATATTATTTGGACTCTTCGGAATACTGTTATATATTAGCTTTCCGGAAAACGCCTTGCTAATAGTCAACCGTAAGATTGGCTGTTATTATTATTTAAAATTATGTTTATTTAAAGAAGTTATTAATGATAATCGGTATAAAAATTAGATTGTCTTACAAAGACAAATAATCTATATATTAATACGATAGCGCGTGTGTTATTTTCTGTGTCACACTTACATCTGAGTCGTTTAATTATTATGTACTTCCATTTCTTGCCATAAATAATTTTACCAAGAATTCTTCATAAGTTTTGGTTTCAGTTTCGATTATAACCAGTAATCTATTTTTTTTTATAAATAATTTTATCAAGAATTTTTTTATAAGTTTCGGTTTCGGTTTTGATTATGGCTGAAGGAACTCAAGTTATATATACATATTTTTTCATAAGGTTTTATTTCAGTTTCGATTCCAGCTGATGAATCCAAGTCATATGGATATATATTTTTTTACTTTTGAAATCGCAACCTTATGATATATAAAAATCGATAAAACATTAACTTTATAATAATATAACCGAAATCTGCAAGAATTAAAATATCATATTTAAGCATACTTTATGACCGGGCTTAAATATGCGTTCATGCTAGCTTAGATAAATACTTTTGCAGGTTTAACAAAATGCTACAATAATATCAGAGCGTCTCCATTTACACTGAACATCTACAGAATGCCAACATCAACATATTACATATGAATGAGTCCCCTGTGGAATTTCCACAGGTCCCGTTGGTGTTTATAAGTTTTAGAATGCCGTGGAGATCTTAGGAAAAATAAACAAATGTCAAATACATAAACAAATAGGTTTTCAAACCTAGGTATAAAAACAATAAATTTGGCCAGAAAAAAACGTGACTGATAAGTCACCTGTTGAGTCTTTGTGCAATTGAATGGCGTAAGCACAAAGGATTGGTTTTAATATATACAGGCAAATTAGTGAGCTCAAGAGGAGACGTCAGATAGTCCAGATGGTACTAAGAAGCCGATAGAAGAAGTCTCTCTTATGACGCTAGGAAGTGGTGTATTTCAAGATAGTCAAAATGTGAACAGAACGTTGTAATCACTAAAGATGTCCGGCCAAAACCAGAGAATAAATGTTGTTATATATAAATACTAGACTACCTGTGACCCGTTGGGTCAGTATGTTATATTAGTTATGGAATTCATGTATGAGCGTGACACTTGTGATGTAAAGAAAATAGGTTTTTTTTTTGACATAACAGAAATATTTCTATGAAAGTATATTAAAATGAAAAAAGAATATAGATAGATTTCAATGAGTCGTTCTGTTTATTATAATTGATTATTTTTGAAAAAAAAAATTACAGTTACTGAATTATAAGTGGTTGGCCATGCTTGTAGGTACATGTGCACTGAACAGATACCATAATACTTATTATAGTTAAATTCAAATTTTGATACATCTGCTTTTTTTTTTTTTTTTTACATCGTTTATTTCTGTATTACGTTTAAGTTATTTTAAACCCCACTCTTCGCATGTTAATTAATAATTTCGAAATAATAACGTTAATATTTCAGCGCCCCAGTTGTTCCTTTTTTTTTTCCGCATTTAAATTATCCAAATAAACAACTGTTAATGCTGTCTGCTTTGTTTTTTTTTGTTTGTTTTTTTTACATCGTTCATTTCTGTATTACGTTTAAGTTATTTTAAACCCAACTCTTCCCATGTTAAATAACAATTTCGAAATAATAACGTTAATATTTCAGTGTGCAGGTCATGCGCACATGCGCAACTGGATGTCGTAAACCGGAAAGTGGGTTACATACATCGTTACAAGGTCATTTGAGTTTTATAATTATATAGATAACTACTGTATCATGTCATCTTTGAAGAATCAGGTATGTGCTTATTTGTTGTTTTAAATGAACTATTTTACATGTACTGTCCACAGCTGTTGAACATATCATCATGACCGCCATTTTCATTGTACAGGCGGTCTATTATATAGACCGACATGATATACACTTGCTTCGTCAATCATCAAAGAACTCGACTCCCTTTTGTCATATACAAGCATTCGTTTGTACAAGTAATTCCCCCCCCCCGTGAACATATTGTCAATACGTCCACGTCATCGTTTCGTGTCAGCATCACAACACAAGTTATATGTCTATAAGATTTGGCCTGCTACCGACAACATAACATTGTCATAATTTGATACAACCATTATATACATGCAGAATATATACACCCGTTACGTACACACACCCTGCTACATAACACTACTCTTATCTTAAGTATCATTTTCACGTTTCAGGCGATGTAACCTCTCACCTTTTTCAGGTGTATCTTGTCGAACTCAGGAATTTGGATGGAATTTTGAACAGAGCCCTTTACATTCCATATTTTTTGATGGCCCACACTGCAAGGACCCGTGGCACAGTGGTTAGAGTACTTGGCTTAATCAATTGTAAAAGTGATATTCTCCTGAAGGTTGAAGGTTCAATTCTCAGTGTGGGCAACCAAAAAATACAATTCCGAATTACTTAGGACCTCTATCCAGTCATGGCTGATGGAACAAGAGCTTGCTACTCCCGTGAAGTAAACAAAAGTCTCCGTCTGAAATTCTGTGCAAATTCCCGAGTTTGAACAGATATACTTGAAGGTCGGAGGTTACTCTGACCGAAACGTTGTGAAAATGACAGTCAAAATGATAATAGTAGCCTGTAGAATACAAATAATACAAATATATATTTTATTATTAGCATCGCTCAAGTTAAAGATAAAAATTTCAACATCCAGAAGACGGTCACTAAGAACTAGGTTTTTACA
>NC_136513.1:79710587-79781227 GCF_053919585.1 Euprymna scolopes | reverse complement strand
CATTTTTCCTAAAGAAAAAAAAAAAAAAAAAAAAAGGTCAATTCCATTTTTTGCCTACGGGGTATTTTCTTTTTTCATTTTTCAGATATTTTTTGATACATACGAACCTGTTAAATTGTACGAGGTATCTAAAAGATCTTGAAATCACAAAGGGAGAGTAATGGACTGTAGACAGTCAACATTGGGTTTACTTTCAGTAGCTTGGTAATTATTTCAGCATGTAATATTTGTTATTAAAGTATATATATATATATTGCACGCGGTTAATGGTAGCCAAATTGATATGGTCTTCGCTAATCGAATCGCACTGAAGATTCCCGAAAGGATGAAACACTAGTGTCTGTAGGTATTTAATTATTATAGTAAAAAAATAATTATATAATATATATATGTACTTTATTATAATATTTAAATTCATTCAAAAAGTATCGCTAGCAAAAAACAAATAAACAACATCTACGTAAAACGCAATATATTTAGTAGTTGTGCGAGATATCCCAGTAGAAGAGGTTTAGGACAATCAACTCTGGTGTTCTGACTTCCTTATTCCTCCCACACTTCTCATCATCCCTCATAGGCTATCTGCCTTCCTTGAATCTCTTATGCCACTCAAAAACTGATGCTCGATTCATGCAAGATGGTCCAAAAGCAGTCAAACGCATTCTATACATTTCTGTGATATTTTTTCAAAGTTTAAAACAGAATTTTATTGCATATCGTTCTTCTAAAGTGTTCTCACATCCAGATTTCATTTTTGAAATTCACCAGCTGTGACAATCATGCTTTAGTAGGGTTTATTCCAATTCCTGCTGTAGCTGTTCATTTGGACCTGAAATATTTAAATTTGTCAGTCGTCTCATAAAATGTATAGAAATAACATAACTGAATTTCCATGAATCTGCAACAATTTTAAATGCTTGCACAAAAAAGTTCGGAAGGCACATCGTATATATATATATATATATATATATATATATATATATATATAAATCATTATTCCGATTTGGATTAAATCACCTTCATTCTAGAAAAAAAACATCTAAAATTTAAGACTTAAGCGTAAGGAGTCTTAAAAAATTGAAGTTCAGGATATGTTGTTTAATTGGTGTCGAATGACTATGAACCAAATGCAATGCATATTGGAAATATCTGAATTTTCAAATGAGATTTTGTGTCAATATTATGCCCATTAAAATCCCTTTAAAATCCCAATTACACCGAAATTGCGGAAATACTTATTTGATGGTTAATATCCATTGCTAAAATTTAAGAAAAATAAAAAATAATCTGAGTTTTCCTGCAATCATACCGAAATTTAAACGTATACATTTTCCTGCCCAACCACTATCTAGTACTAAATAATTCACAATTGTATTCGGAGAATTGCCCGTACTGAGGGTTGAATCTTTCACCTCCAGAAAACTGTCACCACTGAAATTTATTTTAATCACTTATGCCACCGGTCATTGCAAGAATTGCAAATTATTTAGGACTTCTATTCGGTCACGGTTGACGGAATGATGAGCATTCTATTCTTGTGATTTAAGTAAAAGGTTCCATTCTAATTTCTGTCCAGATTCCAGAGTTCAACAGAGATTCCCGCATCTGCGTAGGAAGATTCCCAGAGTTCGACAGAAAGATTCCCAGAGTTCGACAGAAAGATTCCCAGAGTTCGACAGAAAGATTCCCAGAGTTCGACAGAAAGATTCCCAGAGTTCGACAGAAAGATTCCCAGAGTTCGACAGAAAGATTCCCAGAGTTCGACAGAAAGATTCCCAGAGTTCGACAGAAAGATTCCCAGAGTTCGACAGAAAGATTCCCAGAGTTCGACAGAAAGATTCCCAGAGTTCGACAGAAAGATTCCCAGAGTTCGACAGAAAGATTCCCAGAGTTCGACAGAAAGATTCCCAGAGTTCGACAGAAAGATTTCAGCGTTTGACAAGAGACACTTGAAGAAAGTCTGAGCTTACACTGGATGAAACGTTGTGAAAATAACTCTCGAGCTGAGAACAGTAGTCCGAAGAATCCCATACTAGTTGCATACCATTTTTTTTTTTTTGCCAGCTGCAGTCATAAATTTTTCAATCCCCTATCCTGGCATTCCTTTCAGTTTCTCAGAACTAGAAATGCCACTGGGGTTATTTGATGACTAAAAGTTGGACATAACACAAGTTATGATCATCAGACTAAGGAAACAAGAAAGTCTACACCCAATAAAATAGGCAAATACATCTGGACGATTTCATGATGCACCCCCTCCCCTTTTTTTTAAAACCAACTATCTTCACCCACCCTGAGTGTATTGTAAATAGACCCACCCCGTGTGGTAGCTATTAAATGGGTGCATGCGAAGTTTCTTGTTTTGGTTTGTCTGCCTTTCTGACTCTAGCTGATTCTATTTCTAACAAAACTTTCTTTCAATCTTTATGTATTGATGGTATTCAAAGTTTTTTTCAGTTTATTGTGTGTATATGAGTTTTATATGAGTATCTATTATAATAAAGTCGCATTCCTGTCTGTCCACAATTTAATATGTACGAAAGGTACACTGTTTCTAAAATTCCAGCACGATTTCTTTATATACTATTTATTTAAAAGAAATCTACATTCAATAAGTAACCTCATTTGCATATTATATTAAAGAAAATCTATTTTAATAATTCGATCGATTTTATTGTTTGTTGTAATAGAATCATTTTAGTTGTTCTATTTAAAAATATTATTTAAAGTGGATTTATTTATTTTCAATTTAATTTACATTTAATTGAACATATTTTAAATTATTAATAGTTGGCAACAGTTGCGTTTAAAACCGGAAGTAAACTTTTTTTATTTAAGCTATGAGTTACTTAGTTTTTGACTTTCATAGATTTTAAGCTATGAGAGTTACCTTGCATTTAATTTTCATAGATCAAAATGCTTTATGTTTATCTAAATCCAACATTTGGTCACTTTTCGGAACAAGGTAAGATATTCGGTTTATCTTAAATAGTATGTGACTAATCCCTCCGCTTAGCAATATGTTTGGACCGAGCAACATGGGGTATAAACAGCTTGCAGAGGGGGGAAGAGAGAGAGAAATAGAGAGAGGGGGAATAGAGAGAGGGGGGGAATAGAGAGAGAGAGGGGAAAGAGAGAGAGAGAGGGGAAAGAGAGAGAGAGAGGGGAAAGAGAGAGAGAGAGGGGAAAGAGAGAGAGAGGGGAAAGAGAGAGAGAGGGGAAAGAGAGAGAGAGGGGAAAGAGAGAGAGGGGGGAAAGAGAGAGAGGGGGGAAAGAGAGAGAGGGGGGAAAGAGAGAGAGGGGGAAAGAGAGAGAGGGGGAAAGAGAGAGAGGGGGAAAGAGAGAGAGGGGGAAAGAGAGAGAGGGGGAAAGAGAGAGAGAGGGGGGAAGAGAGAGAGGGGGGAAGAGAGAGAGGGGGGAAAGAGAGAGAGGGGGGGAAAGAGAGAGAGGGGGGAAAGAGAGAGAGGGGGAAAGAGAGAGAGGGGGAAAGAGAGAGAGGGGGAAAGAGAGAGAGGGGGAAAGAGAGAGAGGGGGAAAGAGAGAGAGGGGGAAAGAGAGAGAGGGGGAAAGAGAGAGAGAGAGGGGGAAAGAGAGAGAGAGGGGGAAAGAGAGAGAGAGGGGGAAAGAGAGAGTAAGGGGGAAAGAGAGAGAGAGGGGGAAAGAGAGAGAGAGGGGGAAAGAGAGAGAGAGAGGGGGAAAGAGAGAGAGAGGGGGAAAGAGAGAGAGAGGGGGAAAGAGAGAGAGAGAGAGGGGGAAAGAGAGAGAGAGAGAGGGGGAAAGAGAGAGAGAGGGGGAAAGAGAGAGAGAGGGGGAAAGAGAGAGAGAGGGGGAAAGAGAGAGAGAGAGGGAGGGGGAAAGAGAGAGAGAGAGAGGGAGGGGGAAAGAGAGAGAGAGAGAGGGGGAAAGAGAGAGAGAGAGAGAGAGGGGGGGAAAGAGAGAGAGAGAGAGAGGGGGAAAGAGAGAGAGGGGGAGAGGGAGGCTAAAAAGAGAGGGGGGGTTAAAAAGAGTGGGGGGGTAAAAAGAGGGGGTAAAAATAGGGGTATAGAGAGAGAGAGAAAGGGATAAATTGAGAGAGAGGGAAGGGGATAAATTGAGAGAGAGAGAGAAGGGAAGGAAGGGAGAGGAGGGAAAGAAGAGAGGAGGGAAGGGATAAAGAGAGAGGAAAACAGAGGGAAAGGAAAAAAGGATAGAGGGAAGTAAAAATAGAGGGAAGTAAAAATAGAGAGAGAAAAATAAAGAAAGGAAAGGAGAAATGAAGAAAGAAAGAGAAAGAAAAGAGATGAAGAGATTTGGGAACAGGTGTTTATTCGTGGTGAGATCTATTCACAGATATATACAAAGTTTCATTATCTTGAAGATTAAAAAAACTAGTTATGATGAAGTTACTTGAAATCTTTTGCAGAGATTGCAACAGAGAGATGTGAAGGGAATTGACATTTTTCTGCCGGAAAAGAATTCTGATGAGATGACGAATTAATTTTTTTTTAAAATAAATAAAATTCTTCTATGCGTCCTCGCACATCTGCAGGAGGCTCAGTTTTAAGCAAAATTCAAAGATTATAGTTCGAATAGGTGTTGTGTTTACACGTCCTTGACAATCAGTCTGACAGTGATTTTGTTAGTCTCGGGCTGGGATATGATTTTGTTTAGTTCTAGGAGGTTCATTCTTCCAAGCTTTACCTTCTACCTGAAAAGAGGATGGGTTATTACTAATCGACTGAGGCGGTTTCTACAAAGGAACACTGATGGGGTTGCTCAGACATTAAAGAGGAGCATCTATATTGCATTTTATCTTTTCTGTCTTAGCTCAGTGGACAAAAAATCCTTCTAGATTGAGGCAATTTTTATTTTTGTTACAATAGAATGCCCCCTTTTTGGGGCAGCCTCATTTCTGCCTTGCAAAGACCTGACATTGTGCCTAACTATCCTCGTGTGGAGGCAAACAAATAGGAACATGCCCATATCCGAAACGTTATCTATACAAGTTAAATTCAAGATGAAGACATGAAGGGAAAAAGCCAAATGTGATGAAGATAGCTACCATGAAGATACCACCTGCACTTCAACATGACAGTCCGAGTAGCTGTTCGTACCGGTTGGAGACCAGCTCTTGACAATCAGTTCAACAGTGGCTTTGTTGCTGTCAGAACCTATTGTTCTATTCAGTTCTAGGAGATACAATCTCTCAGTTTTGAACTTCTCTTTAAGAAAAGTTGAGGTCATTGCTAATCGCCCGAGGCGTCCCCTCGACAGGATGCTGACAGGCTGCTCAAGCATTTTTTGTAGGCCAGAGTGTGCATATCCTAGTGCACTAGCTTTTCAAAATTACTACGACATTGTCCCGTTGACCACTGTACACTTATTAACCCTTATCCTCGAGTGGCCCCTGGCCTTGATAAGTGGTGACTCCTTTGTTAAAAAAAAAAAAAAAAAAAAAGAAAAGAAAATTACAGCGGACCCAATTTTTAACAAATATTTTTTTTGTTATCCTTGGAAATGAGGCTTCATAATTTGTGCATACATTATTTTTGCAGACTTATCGTCATCTCAAACGATTTCCAAAATTAAAAAACAAATAATATCATTCCGTACGGACCTGACAATAGAAGACCAAATAAGAACACAAAATTCGATTTATAAAACCATAAAATCCAACCTTGATAATACTTTGGGGCCCATGGCGCACTGGATAGAGACACTGAGTTTCTATGGTTCCAGGTGAGCATTGTCTGAAGATAGCAGTTTCAATCCTATCGAAGCAGGCCGGAGGATTAGTTGGCCAAAATGTGGTGAGACAACAACTATGGAAGTTAGTAGTTACTGGGGATAAGTTACAAAACGCCGCATTCCTATCATGTCACAGTTATCATTTGAAGAAAGCCAGAGGATGAGTTGGCTGAAATATGAAGCAACAACTATAAAGACGAGGATATTGATGCCTCCGTTCATTCTCGGAAGACAAAGGATACCCCTTGTAGGAGCAGCTGCATGTGTAATTGTGTGGTAAGAGTTGCACAATCCCCAACCACCAACTCTACTGAATCGGCATTGCTTGAGTCCAGTGGCAAGGAGAAGTCCAGGACGATTGGAAACAATGCCGAGATAAGCGGAGAGCACATACAGCATCTGGAAGTCCTAAATGGTCACCCATCTGGCACTAGCCAGGCTCATCATTGCTTAACTCCGGTGATCTGATGGGAACCGGTGTGTCAAACGTGATTATGTCTGTATAATATATAAAAGATGAGGATAACAATACGCTAAAAAGAACTGAATGTACAGTTGACCTCGTGTCCAGCCTCTTTGATAGAAAATGAATGCAATCCATTCTTCACCATGACGAAGCCTTTGATCGTACGTGTTTGGTGTAGAAATTCAATATGAATAGCACGGCGTAATGATAATGCATCTCAATACAGAACTAAACTGAGTTTATTGCAGCTTTTTAATTGGGTGTGATCATTCAGAAAGAAAACAATATTTTTAAATAAAGCCGATCATCAATCATCGTCACAATACGGTTATTCTTCAAGCACTAATTGAACCGCGCTTTTCACAAGGTCACTTTTCTCTTGTTGCTGGAATACAATTGTGGAGGCTGACCCTCCTTGCAACCATCGCTCCTACTCGATTCTGGGTCATTCAGTTCTTCTCCGAGACTGACTACCTGACTTCACCCGATACAGCATTAGTAGCTGTTTTTACCAGTTGGGAATACGTCCTTGACAATCAGTCCAACAGTGGCTTTGTTGCTGCTAGGCTGATGTATGCTTCTGTTCAGTCCAAGGATGATGTGTTAGCTTGTTACTAGGGCTATGACAACAGCATATTCTTTTCATTGTTTTGACTCTCGAGTATATATCCGACACAGTTAATCAACTGAGAACCATATCACTCTATATAAAAGCATATAAGATATCAACGGATAAACATTCAAGAGTCAAAACTGAAAATATGCTCTTGTCATAGCCCTAGTTTATTACTAATCGCCTGAGGCACCCCTATCAAGGAATGCTGATGCGACTTCTCAACCAATTTTTGTAGGCTAGAGTTCATCAGCTACACTAGTGTACCAGTGTTAGATATAGCAGAGCAACGCTGAAGGTATTGCTAGACGATTGTTATGGTCGTTTGTAAAAATAAAAAGTTACCCATGCGAAATGAATATTTACAGAGAAAATTATGTTAACATGTTTAATTAAAGAATGTAGAACGTAAACAATAATTTAGAATAGATTGACCTCTAGAGTCTGACGACTCTTACATAGGTCATTTTAAAGTGATGTGGGCTTTGCAGTGGCGTAGCTAGAGGGGGGGGTCCGCCCCGGGTGATAGCAAAACAGAGGTGACACAGTGTCACCCCAAACAAAATGTTTCAACCAAGCTAAGATGCGAAAATAGTCTGAAAATAGGATTTATTTATCATATATTATGTAAAGTTTTTAAGTTTTTAGTCTTTTCGAAAATATTAGAAACTCTTACATTTTTTTTTTTAAATTAGTAACTAAAGAATATTTTTGCCGATGTTTATTGAAAACTAAACCCTGTATCTTTCATAAGCAGACCGCCCCAGGTGACGTTTACTCTAGCTACGCCACTGAACTTCAGGTAGAATTTTGTGAAAAGATACGATGCTTTGATCAGTTAGATATCAGAAGCGTCGACGAGAAGCAGGTTGACTTTGTCAGTTGTGGAAGCAAACAATTGTTAGAAATAGCCGGGCAACGCCGAAGACATTGCTAGTCGACGATTGTTATGATCGTTGTAATATTTGTAAAAATAGAATGGATACATATTTTTTTTTTCACAAGTTTTAGTTTTAATTCAAGTTGATGCACCCAAATCATATGGATACATTTTTTTATTTTTTAAATTGCAACTTTATAATATATAAAAATCGATAGACCATTTACTTTATAATAATATATGTGAAATCTGCAAGAATTAAAATACCTTATTTAAGCGTACTTTATGCTAGCTTAGATAAACACTTTTGCAATTTTAACAAAAGAGCTACAATAATATCAGAGCGTCTCCATTTACGTTGAACATCTACAGAATGCCAACATCAATATATTACATATGAATGAGTTCCCTGTGGAATTTCCACAGGTTCCACTAGGTCTTAAGAAATAACGCTGAATATTTGTTGTCATGTCTATTCATCTCCTCACATTATTTGAATTCCATTAATTTTGAAATAGCATTTCCCGGGTTTGTATTACTGTAAACAGATTCGAAAAAGTTGTCAAAAAACAAATATATAACAAACAAATGTTACCAAAGGCAAGATAAGTTACTTTTCTACCAAACTGGATATATTTTCTGTGTTTTTATTCAATGTAACATGTTTATTCAGCTCGAAAAGCATGCAGTGTTTATCGATGTATTGGAAAATTCAAAATGGCCCCCAACTCTCTCTTTAACACAGTAAGTTTGGGAAAAGATGTTATAAATAATAAACTATACAAAATACTATTAAAAAACCACCAAATATATGTCAACTTATGTCACGGTAACATATATTGAGCGAATTTCTAACAGTATTTTGTCGAGTTTATTATTTATAACACCTTTTCCTGAACTTACCGTGTTAAAGAGAGAGTCGGGCCCATTTTGAATTTTCCAATACATCGGTAAACACTATATGCTTTTCGAACTGAATAAACAAGTTACATTGAATAAAAACACGAAAATTATATCCAGTTTGGTAGGAAAGTAACTTATCTTGCCTTTGATAACATTTATTTGTTATATATTTGTTTTTTTGACAACTTTTTCGAATCTATGTGTACAGTAATGCCAACCCCATTTCCCTTGGTCTGTCACACCTAAGTTTGAAATAGCATTTTCGTTGGCCTGCTACACTTAAATTTGAAATAGCATTTTCATTTACACCTGTGGTTGAAACAGCATTTTTGTTGGTCTGTTACATCTGTATTTTAAACAGCATTTCCCTTGGTCTGTCACACCTAACTTTGAAATAACAATTTCACACCCGTGGTTGCCTTTCTATTAGTTTCTAACATGTTTCAGTTTCAAATAACGTTTTCGTTGGCCTGGCATATGATTGAAATTGCATTTATTTTAAGACAATTTGTTTTTATTTCATAAAAGAGACACACAACAATGTCTTTGAGTGTGTGGGCCTTTGCTCCATATTTCTCCTATTCACTTGCCTCCTCATGAGAGCAAAGTTAGACACATTCCATCTCTTCAAAAAGTGGAACTCTAGATTGGAACAAAAATAAAAATTGCCAGAGTCTAAAGGATCAGTAGATCAAGAACAAAAGAGACAAAGTGTATCATCAGAACAGTTACTACACTTTGTTCATAGCCAAAAGGTTCAGAGATATTTGTCATATCCGTTCATCTCCTTCCATTTTTTAAAAATCTTATCAGTTTTGAAATAACATTTCTTTAATCTATCACATTTAAGTTTGAAATAAATTTTTTCATTGGTCTGTTACACCTAAATTTGAAATAGTATTTTCATTCACACTTGTGATTGAAATTGGATCATTGTGGTCTGTCACACCTGGGTTTGAAATAGTATTCTCCTTGGTCTGTTAAACCTAAGTTTTAAAGAGCATTTCGTTGGTCTTTCGCACCCAAGTTTGAAAGAGCTTGTTCGTTAGTTTGTAACACCTGTGTTTGAAATAGTATTCTCATTAGTCTGCCACACCTAAGTTTCAAATAGCATTCCATTGGTCACACCTAAAAGTTGAAATAATACTGTCGCTGGTCTGTCACACTTAAATTTGAAATAGCATTTCACTGGCCTGTGTTTTTAAACCCCATTATCGTTTTGTTTGTCACACCTTGTTGAATTTTCATTTTTAATCGCATGCAAGTGACTCTATAAGTCACTCCGTCCGTCGGTCGGTCGGTCAGTCTGTCGGTCTGTCCATAACACTTTTGTGCTTGGACTTTTTGGTTTAGATCAAAGGTTTGTTGTTAACAGATGCTGTTCTTAGCTTTTTAAGCTTTTCTTAGCTTTTTGGCCAATGTCAAAGTGTAGTATCTGTTCCGGCAGATACTGCAAGCAAAGACCATATGTGGGGGCAACTCCACATATAAGACCTTGGTCAATGTAGGGGCAACCCTTCATACCAATTGTCACTATCCAGCTCCCCTACTCCCCGGGGAGTTGGTCCCCATTTCCCCTTCACTCCTCACTTTAAAAATCGGCCTTGTGCCTAATTTGCTCGGTAGGGGAGCAAATAAATACCATCTGTTCTTACTAGATGCTGTACTTATTGTGATATAAAGTGGAGGGTCACTTTTCTGTATTAATTTAATGTAAAACTTTAACACCCGGTCAGTCTCAAAGCCATTCAAGTCATTCTCCAGATCATTCAAGTTGTTTTTGAAGGATTCCAGTTATTTTTTTAAGAATTCAAGTCATTCTTAAGGTTATTCAATTCATCCTTAAGTTCATTAAAATTATTCTAAGTTATTTACTTTTTATTTATTTAAGTCATTTCAGCCCATTTTTCGGTCATTTTAGTTCATCTCTAAGAATTTCATGTGAATCCTACATTCACGCATTCATTCATTACACGAGAGCACCCGACTAATGGTCATCGGCCTTGTTAAAATATAAACAGTAAATGGACGCATCTTATGGATTAGCGAATTCAGATTAGCTCGAATTACATGAGAATTGCAATGAAATTGCACAACGTCATTCAACCATAGTGAACCATAAATGTAAAACAAATGTTTTCTTAATTTCCATTTTGAAAGAATAAAGACAAAAAGTAAAATTCTCCAACAAGTATTCTTTTCTGCTTCAATAAATTCATTTTTCTAGAAAGATGCAGACGGCTGATATTTTAACAAAATAAATTAAATATAAAAAAAACAAAACTAAAAAAAAACCGTGCCATATCATTTTTAAGGCTTACCAGGCTGAAACCAATGTCATACAAAAAGTTGGAATGCAGGCAGGTTATTGTTTTCGTTTTGACATGAACTAGCAGGACATGTGTCCCGGCATAGCCTTGGAAAATGAAAGAAAATCATGAATCACAACCCTCACAAATAAATTGACTGGAAAGCTCTAGAAAACCCTTTCACCGAAAATAATGAAAAAAAAAAAAAAAAAAAAAAATATGCATGGATGAGGGGGGGGGGAGTTTTAATTTAGAATTCAATAAAACAACAACGTATATGCATTATAGTTAGAATTTTCGTGGATAGGAATTCTGTAATATTAGCATCTTGATTTATAAAAATATAACTTTATTTTGGCTGTGGGCAACAATGATTCTGATCAGGGGGAGATGATTGTGAGTTGTTAGGAAGAATTTACTAAACCAACTTTTGGTTTCTGCCTGTCAAAACAAAACTAACTCCAACTTAATTCAGACTGCTTGTTATGTAACCGCCTGCAAGGTTTGATATCTGACCTCTCTTACTTTTGACAATCGATTCTGAGCCTCTGGCGTTTGATTATCGTCAGCTGCATTTTCAAGGTTTAAAATGGCCTTTTGAAATTAAAATTATTTTTGTTTGACGTTCGCTTATCGTCGGATGTATTCTCAGGGTTTTTGATAGACACAATCTTGATTATTCACCGATTCTTCCCAAAAACTTCTTGTCTTGTACAACACATTACTGTAAGAGTTCTTCCCTACCACTTACAACTTGGTAGTCTTCGAATACAATGTCAATAGATACTTGTCAAAAACCGCCCCATAAGTAAGAATAACTTAATGATTCAATTAATGTTGGTACTCCCATAGTTTTCCTCATTTTTCAGTTGTTAATCACTTCAGTCTCATTAACCATTATCTATAATATAACTCTCACCTGTCTGTTTAAATGTATGAATGTATGTATGTTTGTATGTCTCACAAAAATTTTCGACAGAGGGACAGATTTTCACAAGATCGGTATTATTTTGAAGCTCGACCCTTTGGATGACAAATATCGAAAAATTGACCAAAAACATTAATTTCTTCACCCTCAGCTGGGCACTTTTCTACAGGGAAGGGTCGCTTTTCTTGCCGATATTTTTGAAAGTCCTCACCTCTTTTTGATTGTCTAGCCTAGCCTAACTTTGCCAATAGGTGAAACAGGTAATTCATCACTTTTTTTTTTCACTTTCTTTTCCTTCTTCGCGGTACAGGTTTGAGCCTACCTGCCTACTACCACTTTATTTTTTTGCACTTGCAATTTTCCTTCTTTTTTTTTTTTTTTGATCGACCAACACCCTTACACCCACCTCCACTTTCTTTTCTGCTTTCACGTCAAGGGTTTGAGCCTGCCTGCCTACTAAAACCTTTTTTTTTTTGGTTCAAAACACCCGGGCAATGCTGGGCACCCAGGCTAGTCCTTAACGACTCAATAGTAAAAAAAAAGAAAAAGTTATAGTTCTGTTACTAAAAAGGAAAAGAAAACAGCCAATTCTATGATGAAATTAGTGTGGGGAAAGAAACATTTTTGATTGGTCATTTTGTGATGGGAGTGAAGGGGGCAGCATAGTTTCTAATTTACAAATTTGACCTGAAAAGAGTGGAAAGACTCTTAACATAAAACAATTTTCTATTCACAATATACAAAACTATGATTATGTGAATTGTTTGTACTATCCTTCTCATCTTGAGTGTTATTTTCACAATGTTTCGGTCTATGTTATCTCCGACCTTCTTCAGGTGTGTCTTGTTGAACTGGGCGAATCTTTCTGTTGAACTTGTGAATCTGCACAGAATTTCAAATGAGACCCTTTATTTAATCCACAGGGTTACCATGCTTTCATTCTGTCGGCCATGACTGGGTAGAAATCCTAAGTAATTTGCAGGTGTATCTTATGCACTGCCTGCACTGAGGATTGAACCTCCAGAAGAGTTTCATTAAAAACTGAATTTTACTAAGTACTTTAATCGTTATGCCACCGACCTATGTTCAGCAGAAAAATTCCGAAGTTCAACAAAACACACCTGAAGAAGGTCAGAGGTTACATCAACCAAAATGTGAAAATAACACTTAATAATGAGCATCATAGCGTTTCAGTCGTTCTTGAGATCCATCGTCAGTAGTGATCAAGGCATCTCTTAGGTCTGCAGCAGACCACACCTCACTCAAAGAATATATGCGATGGTTTGCATGTTGGTGCTGCAGGGACATCTAGTGCCCCTCTTGTGCAGTTTATCTTGTGTTTTGGCAACCTTCGCTCGGGCCCAGTTGAGTGTTACCAACTTTTTCTGGGGAGCTCAGATCCTGCTGAGAGATCGTCTTTCAGTGCTGAAAGAGGCTCATTGTTGTCTTTGACTGACTCATTTCACCAATGCAGGTGGAAGGACGGTGGTATAGTTCCTCCAAGGCCTGTAATGGTGGCAAAGTGCTTGCAGGATAGTAGTTGCTGCGGCACCTCGTGATGTCCATATAGGGTATGGAACATTTGTGACGAGAACAGTAGCCTGAATAATCCAAATAATCAAAAACTAGCAAAACTTGTGGAATTTGATGTTAACATTCTGTGCATGTTCAGCGTAAATGAAAACACCTTGATATTATTGCAGCCCTTTTGTTAAAAAATAACGTTCACAGGAAACATGAGTTGGAACAATTACATCAAGGGCATTGCCAGGGCCGCTGCAAGGAAGGTGGGCTCTCTCTATCGTGCTAGAAAAATACTAACACCCGAAAGTATCTTGTACCTCTATAAGGCAACCATTCGCCCATGTATGGAGTATTGCTGTCATATTTGGGCTGGTGCATCGGCTACTAGTCTCTCGCTCCTTGACAAGGTTCAAAAGAGAGTCGCTAATCTGATAGGCCCTGAACTGGCATCTAAGCTTCAGCCTCTGTCCCATCGACGAAACGTTACATCTCTCTGCCTGTTCTACAAGTATTTTAATGGTGAATGCTCTGACGAACTGCAAGCACTTGTGCCTCCACGACGTGAGCACCCTCGACAGACCCAACAGGCTGCAAAATCCCACCCCCACACTGTAGAAGTCTCTAGATGTAAAAGATCTTTCTACTCCAGTAGTTTCTTCCCCAGAACCGCTAGACTTTGGAATTCCATTCCAGGTCCCTGCTTCCCCAACTGTACTGATGTGCAGAAGTTCAAGTGCAACTTGAACCAACATCTTGCTGCCCAAATCCCTACATAGTACCCCAGTAGTTGTTGCCCCTGTTAGTAGCCCCCACACCAAAGTGGCAATGTGCCTTGTTTGGGGTGAAAATGTAAAAAAAAAAAAAAAAAAAATTATTTATCTCAGCAAGCAGAGAGGTACTACATAGCCCGGTTGTAAAATACACTTGAATATGATATTTTAATTCATGCAGATTTTATATATATAATTTTTTTTTTTATTACATTTTTACCCCAAACAAGGCACATTGCCACTTTGATTAATTAAATTTTGAACAAACAAAAAGACAGAAATACTTTATTATAGTAGATTTTCAGAAGACTGTAAAAAGCAATGTGATATGTGCATATATTTTTTTTACAAATGTAAAAACATACTGATGATAGATGAGTGTGACCTGTGGAAATTCCACAGAGGACTCTTTCATATGTAATTGATATTGATGTTGGCATTCTGTGGATGTTCAGCATAAATGGAGATGCCCTGATATTATTATGGCTCTTTTGTTACCACTGCAAAAGTATTTATCTAAGCTAGTAGGAACACCCGGTGTAGCTCGGTTTTGAAATATACTTGATATGATAATTTATGCAGATTTTGTATTTATTATTAGGTTGTCCGGAAAATAATGGCCATTTCAGGAAGTCTGTTTTGAAATTGGATTTTATCATAGGATTTTTATTATATTTCAGGTAAACATCAACATGAGTATTGATTTACATGTGCTCTTTAATAATTTCTTACTTTTTTCTTTCAGAAAACGTTTTATGAGCGAATGAGCCCATAATTTGGAATATGAGAAAAGAAGACTTACGATTACTTTTCCTGCATGAGTTTAAGCTTGGTAACAATGCTTCTCAAACAGCTGCAAATATCAATAGGGCATGGGGAGAAGTCATCACAAGTGATAGAACAGTACGAAGGTGGTTTCAGAAATTTCGTAGTGGGGATGAGAGCCTTAAAGATGAAGAAGGTAGAGGACGGCCATCTAATCTTGACAATGAAAATTTGAGAGCCATTGTTGAGCAAAACCCACGGCAAAGTGTCAGGGAAAAGTCTCGGGAACTTGGTGTCAGCAGTTCAACAGTGTCGGACCATCTGAAGCAAATTGGCAAGGTGAAAAAGCTCGACAAATGGGTCCCACATGAGCTCAATGAAAATCAACAAGCTCAACGTTTTGAAGTGTGTTCGATGCTCTTTTTGCGAAGCATTAATGATCCATTTCTTGACCGAATAGTCACCTGTGATGAAAAGTGGATCCTTTATGATAATCGGAAATGATCAGGTCAATGGCTTGATTGTGATGAACCACCCAAACATTTTCCAAAGCCAAAGTTTCACCAACAGAAGATTATGCTGACTGTTTGGTGGTGTGCAATTGGTGTTATTCATTACAGCTTTCTGGATGCTAATCAGAGCATCACGACAGAGGTTTACTGCAATCAACTCGAAGAAATGCATCATCATTTACAAAAATTGAGACCTGCATTAGTGAATAGGCGTGGTCCAATACTGCTCCACGATAATGCGCGACCTCATGTTGCGAGAATGACACTACAGAAACTCACAGACTTGAGATACAAAACTTTACCACATCCTCCTTATTCTCCAGATCTTTCACCCACGGACTACCATTTTTTCAAGCATTTAGCCGCTTTTTTAAGCAACAAAACTTTCAAATCTAATGCATCTAAGCCAAACAATTTTTATCAACGGGGCATAAATGATCTAGTTGATAAATGGCAAAAATGCATGGCTGTTCAAGGATCATACTTTGACTAATTTCAATGTCTAGTGTCACCTATTTGATTAATAAATCCTTTTTCTCTAAAATTAGCCATTATTTTCCGGACAACCTAATATTATAGATATTTTCTATTGATTTTTATATATTATAAAGTTGATTCCAAAAATGAAAAAAATTTATCCATATGACTTGGGTGTATCAGCTTGAATTGAAACCAAAACCAAAACTTATGAAGAATTCTTAATAAAATTATTTATTACAAGAAATGGAAGGTCATAACAATTAAACAACAGTCACTCTGAAGAAAAAAGATGTGTAACACAAAATAAATAACACACACACACACACACACTATCCTATTAATACATAGATGCTTCTGTCTTTTTTGACTCCTTCATTGTTTTTGGTAACCGCGTTTCTGTTTGAAGGTGGAGATTTAGGATGATAATTATTATCACAGGAGTATCAACGTTCTCAAATGGGCTATGGTTATTGATAATAGGTGGAGAAATAAATATATATACTCCCATCCAAAAGTTAGTAAACTCATTTCCCTCTCAATACAGACATAAGTCTCCTGTGCGCTATGAGCAAGCTTCTGGAATCTGTGTTAAATAGAGAAGTAGTCAACCATCTTAGCAAAAATAACCTTCTTAGTGATGTGCAATATGGTTTCCGTTCTGCTAGATCTACAGCAGACGTGCTTACAGTTATATCTCATAGGATTAGCAAATCTCTCGACACAGATTTCCTTTCTAGGGCAATTGCTCTTGATATATCAATTTTTTTTTTTTTTTGTTTAATGGCATATCAACCCTTTGTGAGTTATTTAATGCCGAATCCAGTTATTTTGGGAATAGTATTCGATGTTGTATCCAGTTATTTTATGAGATTTTAATGGAACACGTATATCAAATCCATTGCCAAGGTCGCTGGAAAAATAGTGGGATCCTTCTACCGCTCCAGTAGATATTTCACTTCTGATGGAATTCTCTACCTATATAAAAGCCAGGTACAGCCAACAATGGAGTACTGTTGCCACATCTAGGCAGGAGCTGCTAGAAGCAGCTTATCTTACCTTGACAGAGTTCAAAATATACTTCATAGATTAGTGGGGGGATGCTCTTTTCTCTTCCCTGCAACCTCTTACTCACAGAATAGATTTGCGAGCCTGTCCCTGCTTTATCGTTATTTTCATGGCAAGTGTTCAGCTGAGCTTCAATCTATGATCCCTCCTTGCCAAACTTTCACAAAAAACACTCATCTGGCCAAAACCACTATCAATAATTTCCCACACTCTTTGTCTGTGCCTAAACCTAAATGTAGATTCCATGAACAAAGTTCTTTCTTAGAAGTGCACGCCTGTGGAACTCTCTTCCGATTGACTGCTTTCCAGCTGACTACAATCTGATTGTCTTCAAGTCCAATGTAAACAAGTTATTGATGAACTGTCCCCCTCCCTAAATAATCCAATTTACAAAATCCCACTACTTATATTTACTACGCTATAATCACATTGACTAATGTATACCCATTAACCCTTATCCTCAAGTGTAAAAAAAAGAAAAAAGAATGTGCATTTTTATAGCCTCTCCCTAACAACTATTTTAAGAGGTGAAATGAAAAAAACAAAACAAAACAAATGAAACTGTGGCACTAACCCTAGGTGGGTTTAACCTGCTTCTTCCAAAGGAGGAAGTTTCATAGGAATATGAGATTCACAAGCGGTCCCCAGTCGCATTATTCACGTTATTTTTACAACGTTTCAATCGATCTAATCTCAGATCTTTTTCCAGGTGTGCCTTGTTCAACTCTGGAATCTTTCTATCGAACTTGTAAAATCTGCACAGAATTTCGAATGGAACGCTTTATTTAATTCACAGTAAGAAGAAGCAAGAAAGCAAATCGCAAGTCAGAAAACTACTTCAAGCTTATTTTCAGACAGAAATCCTCCACTATGTAAACAAACAAAAAAAAAAAAAAAACATCATTCAGGAGTGGTTTTTTTTCTTTAGGTCATCAGAAATGATAATATACATACAAAACTCCTGTAATTTAATGGTTTTATATGAATTCTTTGGTAATATATGCCTAGATAAATAGTGAGTACTACCACTGGCAAAGCATATTTTTTCATCACTTTTAACGGTTTCTCAACGTTACTATGCAGAGTGTTTTATGAACATGCATTCTTGTTTAAACAAATTAATATAAGTAAAAAAATACAAAAACAATTAAAAAATATGAACAATTGGTTAATTTTTCTAGACATCAATAATTTCTAATGCTACCAGAGCAGGCTGTCTGAAGATACTAGTTTCTTGACCTGAACCGCACCAAACATTGATGTTATTGTTTTGTTTTTTTCTTTTGCAAAACTCAATCATCAAAATCAAAAGCAACAGTTTTACGCTACAAAACAATCAAACCAAACACCATGAATAAATATTTGAAGCATGAAAAGTTTTTTCCAAAATTACTGGATTCGGCATTAAATAGTTAAGAAAGGATTGATATGCCGTAAAACAAAACAGCCAAACCATAAATAATCCTCTTTTTTTTTCTTTTTTATTGGCTTAGAAAAAGAATCAATTGCCGAATTAGTTTATCCCTAGAACTTGTTTACATTGGACTTGAAGACAATCAGATTGTAGTCAGCTGGAAAGCAGTCAATTGGAAGAGAGTTCCAAAGGCGTGCACCTCTAAGAAAGAACTTTGATATACGTGTTCCATTAAAATCTCATAAAATAACTGGATACAACATCGAATACTATCCCCCCCCCCAAAAAAAAATGCGTTCTTTCTAAAAATTAGTATTTGCTTAAATTGTTGATCTTTTGCCTAAAATGTGTCCTTTTCTTTCTTTTTCTTGTTTCTTTCGTTTTCATGGTTTTTTTTCTTTCTTTTGGTTTTATCTTCTATTATATCTTATTTCGTTTTGTGTTTCATTTTTATTTTCTTCCTTTCTACTTACTTGCCTTTTCCTTTCTTTCTATTTTCTTTTTCATTCTTTATAGTTTTCTTTGCTTTCTTTCTAAAAAGTAACATTCTTTTCTTTTAGCCCTCATTCTTCAATTCACTATTTCATGAATGCATTTCAAACATTTTTTTTTTCAATTCGCCCAGAAAAATAAAATATGGTAAAAATAAATTACCAGATTCATTTTTAAAGTTTTTTTTTTTTTTTTTTGGGGGGGGGGGAACATAAAACTATAATACATCTCCTTTTCAATAGATTAGACACAACGGTTGGGTTTGATGAAAATATTTCTGTAAAACGAACAGGATTCGAACTATGCACAGCAAGGGTTTCAATCCATATGGTTAACCACTAAGCCAGCGGCACCTCCATTTCAAGCAATATTTTATCTATTTAGTTAATTCACGATTTAGAAATAAGAAATATGAAAATTCAAGCAAATTTCATTAATTTTAAAACCTCCCCACTTTTAAGAACCCAAGAAATGAACTTTGACTCATATTCTCAGAAAACTGTAAAAAGAAAAAAAAGAAAAAAAAGAAAAAAGAGAAAAGAAAGAAAAAGAGAAAAGAAAGAAAAAGAGAAAAGAAAGAAAAAGAGAAAAGAAAGAAAAAGAGAAAAGAAAGAAAAAAGAAAAGAAAGAGAAAAGAAAGAAAAAAGAAAATGAAAAAAGAAAAAAAAGAAAAAAAAGAAAAAAAAGAAAAAAAAAAGAAAAAAAAGAAAAAAGAAAAAAAGAAAAAAGAGAAAAAGAAAAAAAGGATGGTGGGTTAAATGCTGTATTAATTCATAAGGAAACTGGATATTTGGAGGTCCTTGGAGGCCCTTTAATCTTACCCCAGTTCCTGTTTTTTTCAAACTGTATTTTAGTACACTTTATAATTATATTTGACACACCCTTATCATCTCTAACATCAAAGGGAATTCTGTTAAATAAGCTTTAGAATTTCTTGAAGTCTATAGCGTGTTAACATCTTATCAATTGTTATTTATCTTTTTTTAAAACTTCAATTAACTGGAACAAGGCACACTGGCTGAGACTAAGATTAAACGGTGAACTGGAAACCAGTTTTAGGTGCACCCTAATTAGCGCGTTCTACAGTGAGATGATTGTCTACATTACATTTAAATTACTGCATGTTGGCACAGTCAGGAAAACAAGATTTTTTTTTTACTATACAGTCAGTGCATATCAAAGCCCGGATGCCACTCAAGGATAAAGGTGCCAGGTGAGACAACACTGATGATCAGTTATGGCGGAAATTTGATAGAAATTCATTATTTAAGAGTATGGCTTGACAAAAACTTGTTTACATTGACCTTAAAAAAGAATATCATGTAGTCAGCTAGGAAGCAGCTCCACAGTATCGTGTTCATACGAGCAGTTCTGGAAAAAAAAAATCTCTGCTCATGAAATTTTTTGTTTAGTTTTAGAGAGAAAGAGGGAGACAGACGGACAGGAAGGGAAATTGCTGATAGTGGTTCTCTCTAGGCAGTGTTTGTGGTGAATCTTTCACAGGATCGGGGTTAAGAATGAAACTCGGTCGAGCACTTGCCATGAATTCTGAAGAAATAAGCTATTATATATAGATATATACAGACACACATTCTCTATCCTTTTCGCTGCTAAAGAGAAAAAGATTTTATATATATATATATATATATATATATATATATATATAGCAATTAAGTTATATAAAGGTTCTGCGTTTCCTCCCCATAGCAAATCTTCAGCTAAAATGCAATGAATCTGTGTTACCGGGTGTTTTTATATAAACTGCGTAAACCGCTTTATTGCAGATTAGTAAAATATCAATATTTCACTAAATATACGTCACAAAAAAAATGAAAATTGTTTCATCAAATGACTGTTTCAAGGTTAGTTATTTCCCAAAATTTTATTCAAATCCATGCGATATTCACAAAGTTATGACATTTTATTTATTATAAAGTAATTTATACTGTCCATCGCTTTATTGCAGGTCTTTTAAAATGCCAAAAAAGGGGCAATTAACGGAAATTAACGAAAAGGAAAGGAGTGTTGCTGGACTTTCAGACGGATTATTCATCAAAGATTAAGCTATGGAGCTGGAAATGGATCCAAAAACTTTGGTTTCATTTGTGAACAACCCCAACACCAAATCCAGAAAGGATAAGGGCACCAGGAGAAACATTTCACATCATGATATTCGGAAAATTCGTAGGGAAGTCAACCAAAACCCAAACAGCACCAGTGCTTCCATTTTTGCAAGAGCTGGAATTGTTCCAAGATCTAGGTAGGGCCGATGTAATGTGTTGAATGAAATGGCAAGGAACATCAAAACTTTTCCAAGGCCTCCATTGAGCAAACAACATAGGGAAAAAAAGGAATGACTTGGGCACAGAATTACATGAAAATGGATTTCCAACGTGTCCATTTTACAGATGAGACCCGTGCTACTCTTGGCGTTCCGGATGGATGGGCCACTATTTGGAACTCGAACGGAATTTCAACGCCTTACAGAGTTCATCGCCAACAAGGGGGTAGAGGCATCATGTTTAGGGCGGGAATCATTGGGGATAAGTTGGTTCGACCATTCTGAATTACAGAGGGTGTAAAACTTACCAGCAATGCATACACGCCCTTTTTGGATAAACATTTGTCACCATGGCTAGATGATCTACCATTGTCACGTCGCTTTCAGATGATTTTTATGCATGACAATGCACCATCCCATTCTACTAGGGCGACTGCAGCCTTCCTTGAATCTATGGACTTCTTTGGAGGAACCCTCATGAGTTGGCCACCGTGTTCTCCAGATCTTAACCTTATTGAACATCTCTGGTCAATATCAAAAAGAGGTGTTTGTGAAGGAGGAGAGCAATTTACTTCAAAGGATGCCCTGTGGAGGAACATAGTTGATGTCGCCAGAACCATAACTCCTTTTCAGATCAAACAATTGACTTCTTCGGTGGACAAAAGGTTGTTTAAATTTATTTTTTAAAAATGGTGGATATGGCGATAAATAATTTATTTATTTGAGGCTTAGCACCTAGGATGTGCTTTTTTTTATTATTCTTTAACAACAAAAATATGATAAAAAGTAAAGTTTTCATGATTAGACATTGTATTTTTGCCCTAAAACAACATTTTAAGAAACCTGCAATAAAGCGATTGACAGAAGAAATTCCTTGAAAAAGAATAAAATGTCATAATTTCGTGAATATCGCATGAATTTGAATAAAATTTTGGGAAATGACTAACCTTTAAGCAGTCATTTGATTATACAATTTTTATTTTTTTGTGACGTATATTTAGTGAAATATTGATATTGCAATAAAGCATTTGATGCAGTTAATATGTAGTGTTTTGTCTAACTAGCTAAACAAATTGGGACCATGATTATTCCTTCCTACGGGTTAATGTTTTCATTAATCAATGATGAGTCTTCTCTCAAACGAAAGTTCGGGAGACTTATTTTCTGTTCTTCTAAACACCACACACACACACACTCATATATAACATGCGGTAACACCAATTCCATGCAGGTTAGCTTAACGATTTCATACAAGGATGAAACGTGAAAGCTTCTATATAGCTTAATTGCCGTAAATGCATTTTCATAACTTATTACATAGCTCTATTCACGTATTGACAACTGTTGAAGTAAATGCTCAAAATCGAGGCATAAAATATTATAGATTGTTATAACATTTTATGCAGATGTATGAAATATATGTGAAAAAGGAAAAGCCAAAATTATATATCAACGTTTCGTCGTTACTTCAAGACTTTCTAAATATGACAATTAAATAAAGACGAAATGCTGATGAATACAGAATTTCCAATTGTTACTTTTGCATTTTGCCATCATTTGGAATGATTATATATATATATATATATATATATATATATATATATATATATATATAAACATACCTGACAATGTATCTGGACAGATTTGAAAGTAATTGTGTAAAAAGCAACTATGGTAGTTACATCAGCCAGATTTTGCTCGGAACAACGCCAAAAACTATATTGTCCCAAGACTGATTTTGGCTATTTTTCCCGTTTAAAGCCCTGGCCTGATGTAAAACATCAGGGTAAATCAACCAAAATGATACCGTTCCATGACCAACGCTGGGTCAGAGTGGACCTGGGAGTAATGGCAATTAAAGGGTGGCTCCACACTCCCCAAGGCCCGCAAGGTGGGGCCTCACCATCGGACATAGTTTTAGGTCATATCCAGTACCACTGCATTAATTTGAATTCGGTACCATTCAAAACATCTATTTAGACACAAGTATGAATTTTTGGAAAAAAAAAATAAAAATTAGTACCAAAAGGAGTGTTTTTTTACTTTAAAACACCCTGGGGCTCAAGCCCCACAATTTTCCCAGGGTAAAATATTACATTTCCAGATGTATATTCATATGATCTTGCTTTTGAGTAATTTTCAGCAAAATCTAAGGGTCGGAAAAGATTCTATTGTGAGAACAACTACCAAGAGGAGAGCAATAGTCCAAACCATCAAAATTAGAATCAATTTTCCTTTTAAAAAAATGTAAAACAATTTATCTAACTGGAATGCATCAAATTTATAG
Source organism: Euprymna scolopes (assembly GCF_053919585.1). Lineage (NCBI taxonomy): Eukaryota > Metazoa > Mollusca > Cephalopoda > Sepiida > Sepiolidae > Euprymna > Euprymna scolopes. The sequence continues at coordinate 79,757,811 of NC_136513.1, read as the reverse complement.
AAATTTTGTTCAAATGAAAAAACAATGAATAATTTGCCGCGTTAATTCCTATTTCAGTTAAATAAATTCTTCAGATTTTGGCATTTCTTCCAAACAAATTATCTCTATTTAAACCATGTTTGTAATAATAATAAAAATGATATCTTAAAAAGAGTAAATTATAGCGGGTTTGGAACTTATGGGCTGAGATACACTATTTTTGCCCATTTTGATCCCTTGGGGAAGCAACCAGAATTTTCCCAAATATTAAGTTTTCACATGTATATCCACATGGTCTTCCTTTTGGACAGTTTTCAGCAAAACCTGGTGGTTGGAAAATATTCTATGTCCTGAAAAGTGCTATTTTTTAGCCATTTTGACCCCCTTTTGATGCAACCAAAATTTTTATCAAAAATCCAAGAATGTTAATTTTCTCCCCTTGCCTAGTTGTAACTTCATGCAAAATTTTAGAAAAATGTAATGTACGGTCCTTGAGAATTTTTTTGGACGAACGGACTAGGGTGAATTCTAAGGTCCAAATCTGACTAAGTCAAAATATGTAGAGAGGAATTGTCTATATTATTCTATGAAACGCACATAAAAGAAAGAACGCTGCCTAAATATATATACTCCACACATATTTTGTAATAACCTTCAATTATTGTAAAGGTTCCTTCAGCCTTGACAGACTATAAGGATGCTTGCCATGGAATTTTTGTGGCAAGAGTTGCACAATCATCAACCACACCTCTCCTGAGTCGGCATTGTTATATACCAGTGGAGGTACAGAACGACTGGAAAAAAATGCAGAAATAAACAGAGAGCCCATACAGCGCCTAAAATTCCCAAATGGTCACCCATCTGATACTAGGCAGGCTCAAGTTGCTTAACTTCGGTAATCTGATGAGAACCGGTGTATCAACGTGATTATGCTGTGTATATATATGGGGGTTCGAATCTCAACTGGTGTTAATCGTGACACCTTGCACTGAGGATTCCTGAAAGGATGAAACACTAGTGTCTGTAGGTATTTATAATTATTATAGTAAAAAATAATGTCAGCCCCTTTAAGAAACCTGTTTCTTATCGTAGAGCACTTTCAGTTGTAATAAAGTCACACATTAACTCATACGCGCAGATCGTCATATAATGATTAGATCATTCTGACTGACGTTAAAAGCATTTAATAAGAACAAATCTTTAAATTTCAACTCTCGCGGTTGACGGTAGCCGAGTGGTTTGGGTCCTTGCTAAGGAAACCAGGCATGACTTCTGTTGCCGGGGTTTGAATCTCTCGACTGGCGTTAATTGTGACACCCTGCAAGGATGAAACACTAGTGTCCGTAGGTATTTAATAATTATTATAAGTAGTAAATAATATATATGTGTGTGTGTGTGTGTGTGTGTGTGTGTGTGTATATATATAGATGTGTGTGTGTGTATAGATGTGTGTGTGTGTGTGTGTGTGTGTGCACAAACTCTTTCTTCTTCCCTTTAATTCTACACACGGACTCTCTTCATCGTTTCCAAACTCCTACACCGGGAAAACCGTCTTCGGGTCTCTTTCATTTTGCCACATAAAAGCTTTTTACGCCCTCAATAAAAGTGTGGATAGAAGTTACTCATGGTTCATTTGAGCATGAAGTTCTTGGACATTAGTAATGACCACATTCTGGCATTTGATACACAATCAATCACAATCAACAAGAGGAAATTTGGTTGGACACATTAAAAGAACGAACACATCAAAGACTAGAATGCATCAAGTACCAATCAAGTCATCTTGCTATGGTCGTAAAGGAAAACAATAAATACATGATGATGATGGGGGTGGGAGGAAGGGATAGAGAGGAAGAGGTGCATATGTGTGGGGAAGGGAGGGGTAACAAAAGGAAAAGCACTGCAAAACAAAACAATATCAAAGATATAAAATAGCGTCGGATATTTTGAAAGATACGTCCATTCAGATTTGTATGCGAATTGCAAGTTCGTATCATATCAAAGAAAATTGCCCATGCGAGTGTGGCAGGCTAAAAGTTTATTTTTAAAGCTTGCGCAAGCGTGACAGACTAAACCGATCGCTCAAACTCGTGCATGCGACAAACTCGCTTGTATGCACGACAAACCAAAGGAAATGTACTGTCTTTCAAATTTGTATGCGAGAGACCAAAGCAATTACTCTATCAAACTCGTGCGTGACAGACCAAAGCCATTTCTCTCTCTCAAATATGCATGCCTCAGACAGAAGTAATTACTGTCAAACTCGTGCATGACAGACCAAAGCAATAGCAACGTCAAAACTCATAATACCTGGCAGACAGAACCTCTTATAAAGATACTAGGACGAATATAAATTATCAGATACGTCCATTTAATCAACAGATTTGTAACGTGAAAATGTAATGTCAAAATTATGAGTGACAGACCAACAGATAGAAGTTCTTATGATGAGATGTGAACGTATCTAACAAAGAAATTAATGAATGATTTTTCTAACTGCCAGGAAACGATTGGTCTTTTGTCTCGTTTTGAAGTCAGGAACTGTTTATTTCAATCGTGGAAAAATAAATTAGTTTTCAAAGATTGACAGAACGTTTGTCTTTATGTGTGTCGAAAGTAGATATGTGTTACGTTTGATAATAATCGTTATTCGTTTAAATAACAAAACAAAATTGCTCAAAGGACAAAGTATACCATTAACAGATTTATTTAAAAACTTACAGATTAAATAGTAACGTAGGAGATGCTCGATGAGTTAAGAGCAAAATCTGTGATGGCGAAGACTTATTTTTTAAACAAATGGCCGATGTTGCTCATTCCAAGAGCAGATAACTCTTCTTCGATGCAAGAAATAAATCTGTATTATATTTTTATTTTATTACTTGCAGCTCAACCCGTCTTTGCTCGGGCCCGATATACTGTTCAGAACTTTATGAGTATATGTATATTAAGAAGTTCGACTCATGTCTAGGTAACTTACATCTAAAATTTCAAGTGTTTAGAAAAAAAATTAGCGGAGGAATCTGGAAACGTCAACGCTTTCAAATTGACCACTTGGCAGACAAATTTTTGCCCAAAAACTGATTAAAAAGCTTGCTGCATGTCTGAATAGCCTTTATGTAAAATTTCAAATGTTTAGACCCAAAATTGGCTAAATAGTTTGGTAGAGACCGGAAAGATCAAATCTTTTGAACTTTGACTCCTTGGCAGCCAAATTTTGTGCCAAAAATCGATTAAAAAGCTTGCTTTATGTCTGAATACACTTTATGTAAAATTTCAAATATTTAGACCAAACATTGGCTGAGTAATTTGGTAGAGATCGCAGGTGTCAATTGTTTCTAACTTTGACCCCTTTTTTTAACCCTTAAACATTTATTGTTTTGGGCTCAAATCAAATTATAAAGTTTGACCCATGTCCAAGTAACCTACATCTAACATTTCAAGTGTTTAGACCCAAAATTCGTGGAGGAGTTTGGTAGAGTTTTCAACGGTCAAATCATTGAACTTTGACCCGTTGACGGCGAAATTTCTGGCCAAAAACCTATTGGAAAGATTTTCCCAAATCTCAAATCTTGAGTCTGTAAACTGAAAATTGACAGAGTTATTTGGTAGACACACACAGACATTTTCACTTATAGATTTATAAAAGCATGCAACATGTGTATTAGGATAGATACAATAAAAAGAACACTGCTTCTGTTAATTTCTACTTATATATAAAAGGCACTTCGTGCATCTGTGTGAATTCGTTCATGATAGACTCCGAAATGGCTGGGTTGATATTTTTGAAAATTTTACGCCAATGTACTTTATGTGGTCCAGGAGTGATTCTGATAAGTACCAAAAATTCGATAATCGAAAAAATTCAATTAAAGAAGAAGAAGTCTGATTTTAACCAGGGTTAACACTTGTACACAGCCTAACTCACAAATGCATTTGATAAGTTTTATCACCATACAAGCGGAAGAGACCAGTGTATAAAATCAACAGTAGGTTCATTGATAAGACAAGGGTGAGTTCAAAATGCATATTTCTGCACAATTGAAGCATGATACTTGACTATTGTATTTTAAACTTTAATTCAAGCCATTATAAAAAAAATATTATAAAAGCAACAGTTCTCTACAATGCAATGTAGACGACAATGTATTGTGAACCAAGTTATTGAGGGAAGGCATGTGAAGCTTCCTCCATGGTGCGTCTCCAACTAGAGCAGACGATCTATTGATTTGATTAAAAAAATGGGTGATTTCACTGGTTTCGATGACAGAAGCGAAGACCATTTGATTCCAAGCAACATCGAGTCTCCATGCTAGTCATATATAACTAGAGTCAGGAAAGAAGCTGGTCCAACCCGACCAGAGTAATCATCATTGCAAGACAAGATTAAATTCCTTTCAAACATCGGTTTGATGCGGAATTATTTCTATTCATAATGGGTCTATGAAATTTAAATTGTGTTCTATCATTTAAGGCTTCTTCAGTCTTTGACAGACTATGGATACCCACGAAGGAGTGCCTGCTTGTGAAATTTGTGTGGCTGAAGGTGCGCAATCTACAATCACACCTCTCCTGAGTCGACATTGTTATTTGTAAAAGTGAGGAAAAGTACTTTTTGGTCGCACTAAGATATAACTCAAGTTCAAAATTCCAGTTTATTTTAGCACAATATATATATATATATTAAGCCCCCCTCCCCTCCTTTGGTAGAGCACTGTTGTAAATAATCTCACCAGCTAATTAATTGGCTGTGAATGCTAGGCTTGCTCTTTGTTTGTAAATAAAAAAGACAAGTAAGCTTGAGCTATAAAATGGTGGACGAATGTCTGTTTGAAAATAGACGTTTGTTGAGGTCATTTGCGGGCGCCGCTCCCACGAGTCAATGGATAGAACTGCCAACTATCAATGCGATGGTTCTAGGTTCAATCCTTGGCTAGGGAAGGGTGCTAGTCTACCTGCACTGATGAGTTGTGATACAACGAAACAGTATTGTATGTGAATGACTACACACACACACACACACACACACACACACACATATGTTAGCAGAGAGACCTGACATTGCCAGGGATTGAAAGATGATCAACAAATGTTTCAGACTCCCATATTTTTATATTTTTATTATGAGTGAAATCGGCCATTTTTCAATCAAATCGATTGATTGCCTACTCTAGTTGTGGATCCATCGCAGTACTCTGGGAGGAAGCTTCACATGCCTCCCCCGCAGTGACTTAGTCTACATTTCACTGTAGAGAACCTACAGTTAATGTTTACAAAATTACTTTTATATATAGATGGCTTGAATTTTAAGTGACAAATGCAAAAGTCAAATATCATGCTTCGACTGTGCTCTAAACAGAAACATTCATTTCGAATGTGCTTGTGTCATATCAAAGAACCTGCTGTTGATTATATATGTTGGGCCTTTCAGCTTGTGTGGTAATAAAACTTCTGAAATGCACTTATTATGTAAGGCTATATAACATGTTAACTTTGGTCAAAATGCGATGTTCCTTCTTTCATTGGACTATTCCAATTACTGATACTAATTGAAGACATTCTGATATAAAACCTAAGAACACTGCCAGGCACATAAAGTACATTTGTATGAAATTTTATAAAAATCGCCCAACCTTTTTGGAGTTCATAGGAAACAGACCCACAAAGTGTCTCTTATACAATAGTAGATAAATATATAAAAATGGCATATCTATCATAAAACCCAATTGTAACTACTCTTTCGATTTTTCCACATTTATGTAATCATGCCCATATTCTTTTTATTTTCTTTTAAAGTTAACCAGTTCTTATTCTTCTGAGGCAGGGCGAAAAATATTCAAAAATTGACATAATAATTATATGATTGTTTCTGCACTACGAAACAGGTGCTGTCTATAATTGAAAATTTTAACATGCTGAAAGAAATAAACAGTAAGATGAACAACATCTTGAAATTTGGAATATAAGCTTTTTGTCATTTATTTGTATATGCTCTGTAGTTACATTTAACATACATCGAGCTTCATAAATAAAAAGACCGGTATAAATAAAGGATGAAATATAATTTTCCCTCATATATACATATATATTGCTGTATCTTTCTTTAGATAATCATAATACAGGACATTCACTTAGGGTTAATACATGGGTTTATTTACCAAGGGGATACAAGACGAGAGTATGTCGGGGTTTTGGAACTCTCTCATTCTCGGAGGAGTATTTCAATATTGTCTGTATATTATTGTATGTAGGGGTGCTAGGTCATTCCATTATAACACACACACGCACACACATATATATATATATATATATATATATATATATATATATATATATAAATGATAAAAAAGAAATGAACCATATTCGGATGTTATCAAATAAATAAGTCGATTAAAAAAAAAAAAAAAATCACGAATTGTAATGGAACCCGAAGCGCTTTTCGTCAGACAAACTTTTCAAGGATATATGTCTGATTGTTTTTTTTTTTTGGAGAGGGGGGGGGGGCACATTCTATTTGTTTTGTTTTGTTTTTTTGTTCGTTATCCCTTTCGTATAAGTATTTCTACAGGAAAAAAAAAAACAAAAGCATTCAGACATATATCCTTGAAAAGTTTGTCTGACGAAAAGCGCTTCGGGTTTTATTACAATTTGTGATTTCTTTTTAATCGACTTATTTATTTTCTAACATCCGAATATGGTTCATTTCTTTTTCATCATTTTAAAATTTTGTAATTCTAATAATGTCACACACACACACATTTTTTTTACCTGTTAAAAATATGAAAACGTTACAACTTATGCTTTTTGCCAAATTGATGGTTGAATATGATTAAATTCATGCTCATGTTTTGCATAAAATACTAATCCCTATTATTTCCTAACTGCGCATCAAATGGATACCATAACACCTAGCCCGCTGCACCTTATCATAGCACAGAATATTTTAACTAGATCGGCGCAGTAGTTTCTGAGAAACGGTGGAACAGACAAACAAAGAACAAAGATAAACTAGTACATCTCACTGGCCAGGAATCGAACCTACAACCATCAAGTTTATAGTCATCAGCTTTATTCATTAGGCCAATAGGAGAAGCATTCGCAAACGATATCTACAATACCTACTTACATAAATAATTGATTGCTGCTTCACAGTGCTTCATTTCTTTACTTACAAAGAGCTTTGCATCATGCTAAGGAACAGTAGGAGATATCACTCAACAACAGTGCTTGATCCGAGAAGTGGTGCTTTATATCGTCATCGCAGCTCTTCAGTGCGGGTAGACTAGCACACACATAAAAAGGTGCTTAATACATTTGAAGACAGACTTTGCATACATAAAATGGCTCTTAGAAACGAAAATTTTTTTAATTTATTTTGTTATTTTATTTACTGTAAGGCATTCTTGAGAATAAGAATATATAAGAAAGATTTAGTTTGCTTGAAGCATTTTTTTTTTTTTTTTTTTAACAAATATGTGAATGTTCAAGAAGGCATGCAAGTAATATCGAATACCGATATGTTGAAGTGCCATTATTCATTTACAAAAACAGACAAACGAAAAGTCGCATTCGGATTATAGATCTTCGTATATGCATTTGTTTTTCAAAAATCTTTCACAACGAAATATGGATTTAATGCTAAACAAAACAAGGATGTTAAAATGCATTTGATAATTTCGAGAAATATCCATCTTTTTCAAAACGAAAACAAACCAAAAACCAAAACGTAAAAAAAAACAGAACAAAGATGAATCCAAGATAGCTGTAACGCAAACAAATAGCGGGGATGGAGCAGTGAATTTATTAAAATTTATTTACTTTATATTATTAGAGCTTCTTTTTTTTTTTTTTTGGTTAATTTGAATTTATTGTGGATATTATTATTCCTATCATTATTATTTTATATGTACGTGTTTATTGTCTTGTAATTTAAATCTATTAATAAAAACGAATTTTATTAGAATGTTTTATAATCCTCAATTTAAAATGAGTTATCTCCCCTGTTAATTTCTATTTTTAGGTGATTATATAAAACGGTTTCATAATAGCAGTGACTTAAACAGACTATATTTTTTTTAAATTTTAGTTAATTACACTATTATATTGCAAATGACACGGGACAATCATAACAAATGTAAATTGGATAGAAGCAAAATCTGATTTGTCAGCTTAAATGCTATTTGGGTCTGCCTTTGAGACTCTGACAAAATAACTGAGTTAGAAGATTGGTATAGGATGTTTGATTTAAGTCCAGCATAACTAAGTTTTTGTTGTTGTTGTTTACCTATTGCTTCCTGCCAACATTCTGTACAATTATGAGATAACAATGCTGATGTGATGCCAACTCGAAAGGAAATGTCAAGCCCGTCAGCCGCTTGGGGCATTTTTACCAAAGTTAATTACTTCGCATTAAAAGCGGAACCAAGTCTTAACCAGACAAGATCAATTAGACAGGAACATGAGGGAGGGGTAGTTACAACCACGGGAAGAAGAGAACAATTTAAAGAATGGTAAAAGATTGGCTCAGAATCAAAGGAAAAGACTTTGCAGAAGCCATATGGATGCAATGAAATTTATTTTTAACCTTGAAGAATCCCTAAAATAAATTTAAACGAACAAGTGTGTGTGTGTGTGTGTGTGTGTGTATATATATATATATATATATATATATATACTTTTTCAGAATGTGAGAGATTATATAATTATTTCCACTGCCAAACAACGTCGTGGCCCACAAGAGCCATGAAAGACAACAAACCGGAAGTCCAAGACTAGAATTTCGCCCTCATTTGGGCTCATCAGTTAGACATATCCGAACCCGGGATTCGAAACCCGAGCCTCTTGCATGCAAGGCAAGCACTCTGCATGTGGGGCGTTTGCTCAGTTGGCAGAGTGCTTGCCTCACATGCAAAAGGCTCGGGTTTCGAATCCCGGGTTTGGATATGTCTAACTGATGAGCCCAAATGAGGGCAAAACGAGTTTTAGACTTCCGGTTTGTTGGCTGTCATGGCTCTTGTAGGCTGCAACGTTGTTTGGCTGTGAAAATAATGATATATATCTCAAATTTTAGTGATTATATGAATTTTAAAAATTCTTGAAGTGAAATGTTTGAGTTTCATATCAAAGATTTTTTATTTTTCTAAGCAAGACAAAGAATACATTAGAAATTTTATCTCCTTATCCTATAAGGTTTCGATGTCTACCTGTCTCTTCAGAGGAGAAAATATTAGCAAATAGCTATAATGGTATACACCCTATTTGCTAAAGTCAGTGAGACATGGAAAATCAATTAAAATTGACTGTTAGATAATTTTATTCTGAAGTTATATATATATATATATATATATATATACACACACACAAATTATATAAAGACATCGGGGTGTGTTGAAAAGAAATAATGAAAGTGCTCAATCGCAAATGGGAGAGTTAAAATACAGATTATTTAAAAACTGTATGTTACATATTTCTGAGGCATAACATGGTTTCCTTGACATGGATCGACCCTTCACCATTTAAAAGGCCATTAAAAATCCATTCAAGTCATCAGCAACTCACAAAATGAAAATAATTTGAAGAATGCAATTCAAAGAACACCATTAACATCTAACCAGTGGATTCGTCCAAGCGTCCCTTTTGCAGAAAGCAGCGTGTCAATGGGAGCGGACTGAAAGTTAATATTGGTCTTAATCACAACTCAGTATTGCTTACAACAATTTCACCGTTGATAACGGATGTTGTATGCCTTTCTGTTTCAAAGATGTATTCATATTCAGGGTTAAAGGTGTGTGCTGCAGTTTAATAATTGGTGAGTGATACGTCTCTGAAATATATAACAGATTTTAGATAATCTATAGACAAATGCAGGTACCTATCTCTATATCTACTGTCATATAGAAGGAACTTTGTGCGAGTTCGTTCCCTATGGACTCGCAAAAGGCTAGGCCTATTTTTTTTTTTTTAAATCCACATAAGGGTTCTTGATATATCTGGGAGTGTTCTTGCATAGATTTTGTATCGGAATGCCTCTGATAGGTATCGGAAGTCGATAATCGGAAAAATCTGATCAAAGAAGGAAGTTTGATTTCGACCAAAGTTAACACTTTTATACCACCTAACATCACAAGTGCATTTGAGAAGTTCTATCACCGCCCAGGCCTATAAAATCAACTGTAGATTCTTTTATAAGACAGGGGCGCGTTCCAAATGAATGTTTCTTTTTAGAGCACAATTAAACCGTGATACTTGACTTTTGTATGTTTAACTTAAATTCAAGTGATTATGTAAAAATAATTTCATAAAATGAACAGTTGGTTCTTTGATAAGACAGGGGCGCATACAAAATTCGTGTTTCTGTTTAGACCACAATTGAACCATGATACTTGACTTTTGAATTTTAAACTTAAATTTAAGTCAGATATAAAAAGTAATTTTCTATTATCAACAGTAGATTCTCTCCAGTGCAATACAGTCAACAGTGCATTGTGGATTAAATCATAATGGACAGACATGTGAAGCTTCCTCCCGGTACACCTTGGTGGGTCCCCAGCAGGCAATCACACGATTTGATTTTTAAAACAATGAACGATTCATTGATTTTGATGACAATAAAAGTATGGAAAGGTGAAACGTTTGTTGATCTTCATTCAATCGCGGACAATGTCGGGTGTCCCTGCTAGTGAGTATATATTTCTATATTTCTCTGTACAGAATAATCTTGTAAACTAATAAATGGATCGTTATGAATTTTGGAATATATATCCTAGGCAACACGGTGAGCAACATGTGCACATTATTTCTTTTTGTACATTTTAACAGTTACAGGGCACACATAAATTATATATATATATATATATATATATATATATATATATATATATATATATATATATAAGTTGAGTATATATATGGCACAATCACATTGACACTACCGGTTCTCACCAGATCACCAAAGTTGAGCAACGTTGACTCTGGCCAGTACCAGATGGGTGACCGTTTGGAAAGGCAAGACGCTGTATGTACCGCAAAGTAAAATACCAAGTTGAGAAACTGGCACAGTCTATCCTTCTCTTCAGGGTATATGGGACTCTCTTAAGCTGTGGTGGACACCCCATCTAGTGATGCCGTCACGATAAAAAATACCCTTGATAGCCCTGAGGAAGCATCAAGTATTCAGCTATCAACAAGATTTGAATTACACTACTTGTGTAATGAGTCCAATCTCGGCTACGGCCATGCTGGATCGATGGATATATACCTGTTTACATATTTCTATGTAAATCATAAAATAATTAACTTAACATTATGAATTTAGGAATAAAACTGCTAGGCGTTATTTACTTAAAGTTTATGCAAAGGAGGTGAGAAAAGGGTAGAAGTCTTCTGATTTTGTGAAATTTAAAAAATGGTTATTAGACATCAATTAATAAATATATTCTTAAAAGTTTCTGGATCGTTGAGCCTGAAGGAATCGCTTTGGAATTCTTTAACTTGAAGGAACCATTTTGCAATCTTTCAGCCTGATTTTCGGTGATTTTTGAACCTCCCATTTGAAAATTTAGATATTTCAGATTTACATTAAGTTTTATTCCTATATGTAACAGAGTTGCTGACGTGTGTTAGCAACAGCAGTGTGCGATGATGTCGCAGCAAAGGAAGAAAAAGAAGAGAAGAAAGGGCGAGAAAAGAAGACATCACATATATCAAGATACAAAATATCAAAAATATCCATAAAGAGGCTTCATTGTTTTATTTTACTTCAGTCGAAGTTCTCAGAAATCAAGGAGCCCACTACCTGGGCCCAACATTTGAACTCTATATGAGATACATAGATATTCGAACGTTCCATTAAAGTTCTTTATCTCTCAAGCACTGAGAAATTGAGAACGTAATCTTCCCTTCCCAATTAAACATTTTAATATGTTGTAGTATATCTTTCGTTTTGGTCTCTTGGTCTTACTGGATTCCAGGACAAGAATTTATCTGGTCTAGTGAAGTATCCAGACTCATGCTATTACTTGAGGTAACATCACTTGGAGAAGGTCAGCTCAACCCTTTCGACCCAGTCGACAACAGAAGTGGATCCGTCGAATTCGGGTATCAGTTTTAAATCTAACTTTGCCCCAGCCATAGTTGTCCAGGAAAAGAGACAAAATGAAATAGCCGAAATAGCTTATGACCTTCACCTTCACCGAGGTACGCGACTTGACACACAAAAATAAACCGCCTCTTAATCACCTGCTAACGCACACGTCACTGTAACGTCCAATGACAACAACAACAACCTTCTCACTCGACCTGCCTTTATACCACTATCTCAATCCCTTCTCTTGCGCATGCACCTGTAGATTCCTGACAACCTCGAGACTTCCGCTTATAAAAACCCAAGTTTTGTTGTCGCGCATGCCTATACAAGGCACAAACACGAGGGCGTTTGTTGTGTTGGTAAGTACTACACTTTCCTCATAAAAGCTAATGTGGGTTAGCCATAGAAAGGAGATCTTATTTGGATTATGTGATTTTGAATATTTGGTCAGGGTTTACTTCTAGGGAAAAAGTATCTTCATGCTAGTAACCCCTGTACAGAGAGACCTTGGACGCTCGAGGATAATGTCTAGTAGGCATTCCAGTTCTCTCCATCAGTGTAAAATGTCTCAGGATCATACTGAAAACTTTAAGCACACTTGGTATTTAATTTATATATACTTTCTTTTTTGCTCGAATTTAAAGAGAAACACTGTAACTACTTTATATATATATATATATATATATATATATATATATAACGTAAAAGTTCATGTTTGCTTTTTAACTTTTTCTTTACATTTTCAATTGCTAAAAGCCATATTTCAATGTGAAAATAGAAAGAATTAGTTGTCACTAACTGCAATTATTCCTATAAGTATTAATATAGACACACACACATAAGTATTTCCTTAATTATTATAGATAAATAGTTATCTGTACGTGTTTTGCCATATCTATGGCTCATCATCATGGCAAAATACCCCCACGTTTGATCCCACAACCACAGAGCCTGTGGCCAGGTGCATTATCACTATGTTATAACGCCTCGGTTGAATTACGTAGTAGTTTGTCACCCTTATTTTTTTCTTTTTTTTTTTTTTTTTTTTACATGGAGGTCACTACTTATCAAGGCCCGGAGGCCACTCAGGGATAAGAGTTATTGCGTGTACAGTAATCAATGAGATAGTATTGTAGCCTTAAAGTTATGTTGAATTTTGTTCTTATTCTTCTAAATGGAATGATAATAAAATGCAAAATGCTTTAAGAATGAACTAATAGAAATTTGAAAACAATACGATATGATTAAAAAAAAAGCATACAAGCTTATAAGCAAATAAATAAAATAAAAACAAAAGACAACACTAACAAAAAAGATGCATTAGTATATTTTTTGTTTCATAATCTATATATATTAATAGGATAGCGTGTGTGTTCCTTATTCTGTGTGTCACGCTTGCATCCGAGTGACTGTCATTTCATTTGTGTGTCACACTTGCATCTGATTGACTGTCGTTTAATTGTTATGAACTTTCATTTCTTGTAATAAATAATTTTGCCAAGAATTTTTGATTTCGATTATAGCTGATGGCACTCAAATCATTTTTTTTTATATAAATAATTTTACGAAGAATTCATCATAGGTTTTTGTTTTGGTTTCGATTATAACTGATGGCACTCAAGTAATCTAATTTTTTTAATAAACAATTCTACCAGAAATTCTTCATAAGTTTTGGTTTCGGTTTCGATTATAGCTGAAGGAACTCAAGTATATATATATATATATATATATATATATATATATATATATTCATAAGTTTTGATTTCGGTTTCAATTCAAGCTGATGCACCCAAGTCATATGGATATATTTTCTTTTATTTTTGAAATCGCAACTTTATAATATATAAAAATCGACAGAACATTAACTTTATAATAATATATACAAAATCTGCAAGAATTAAAATATCATATTTAAGCATACTTTACAAGTGGGCTATGCCAGGCATCCCTACTAGCTTAGATAAATACTTTCGCAGTTTTAACAAAAGAGCTACAATAATATCAGAGCGTCTCTATTTACACTGAACAATTACAGAATGCCAACATCAATATATTACATATGAATAAGCCCCCTGTGGAATTTCCACAGATCCCCCTAGTCATCATTATTATTATTGCAGTAAAAATCATCCATATGAAAGCGAATTACTTGTAAACATTTTATTTTAAAAGAGAAAATCACTCCTATCGATATTTTTTTAATAATACTTTTATTCCGTAGGAGTTACTCCTTCTGAGAGTCTAGGAAGAATTGTCTTAAATACAACTGGATAGCCGCCCCACATTTTAAGGACATTTTAATTGTTTATTTATTTACTTAATTAAATAAAATAGTTATCCATAGATACGTGTTTCACTATATTTAAAGCTGATCGGCCCGGCTAACTATACCCAGATCCTGAAATTTTATCGATGATAAAGTGAATACACAAACGAATATATGTATATGGGTGTTTATATTTATATGTATATAATAGCAAGGAGACCCGACGTTGCCTGAGATTGAATAATGATCATCGAATATTTCACACTCCCATATTTTTATTGATATCAAAATCAGTGAAATCACCCATTTCTTAATCAAATGAGTTGATTTCTTGCTCTAGTTGGGGACACATCGTGCTGCACCAGAAGGAAACATCACATGCCTCCCTGCAGTGACTTAGTCTACATTGCACTGTAGAGAACATACTATTGATTTTATAGAATTATGTTTACATATAACGGCTTGAATTAAGGTTTAAAAGGAAAAGGTCAGGTATCATGGTTCAATTGTGCTTTAAACAGAAACATTCATTTTGAACGCACTTCTGTCATATCAAAGGACCTACTGTCGATTTTATGCCCATCTTTTTTGCTTTTGTGGTAATAAAACTTCAAATGCACTTGAGGTGTTAGACTGAATAAGGTCAAAATCATCTGCTCCTTCTTTAATCGGATTTTTTCCATTATCTATCATTGATGTGCATTGAAGGCATTCTGATACAAGACCTATCTAAGAACACTGCCAGATACATAATGCACATTTGTGTGAAATTTCATAAAAATCAGCCCAGCCGATTTGGAGTCCATAAAGAGTAAACTCGTACATACAATTTTTATATAGTAGTATATATCTATATCTATATATATATATATATATATATATATATATATATATATATATTTACATGTCCCTAGAATATGAGGTGACTATTCTGTTTTAAGGGAGACAATTCTTTCTAAACTCCTAGGGGAAGTAATTTATACCGTATTGCTATAGTATTGCTAGAAAAATATCAGAACACACAGACACATATATATTTTAGTGACCTGGCAACCAAGCAAAAATATCCAAAGTAAAATTTATCCCAAAGCAGCAAAACTAAAGCTAGCTTGCTAGGACACATAGCCATAATGTCTACTGGAGAGAACTTGAATGCTTACTGGGGAGAACTTGAATGCCTACTGGGGAGAACTTGAATGCCTACTGGAGAGAACTTGAATGCCTACTGGAGAGAACTTGAATGCCTACTGGAGAGAACTTGAATGCCTACTGGAGAGAACTTGAATGCCTACTAGACACTATCCTCAAGTGTCTAAGGTCTCTCTGTAAAGGGGTTTGTCAGAACAATCTAGCATGAGGATACTTTTTCCGTAGAAGTAAACCCTGACCAAATATTCAAAATCACATAGTATTCCCTGCCCAAATAAGATCTCCTCGCTATAGCTAACCCATATTAGCGTTTACGAGGAATGGTGCACATTCTCCAAATGATGTTACCTCAAGTAATAGCACGAAGCTGGATACTCCACCAGACTAGATAAATTATTTTCCTGGAATCCAGTAAGACCAAGAGACCAACATGAAAGATATACTACAACGTATAAAAATGGTTAATTGGGGAGATGAAAATTATGTTCTCAACTTCTTTACTAACTTGTTTGAGAAATAAAGAACTTAAATGGAACATTCGAGTATCTATGTATCTCTATAGAGTTCAAATGTTAGCCCCTGGTTGTGGGCCCCTTGATTTCTGAGAAACTTTGACTGAAGTAAAATAAAACAAAGATTATATGCGCTGATTTGGGCATATTTTATCGGTTTGAAAATAAAGCTTCTTTTTAACTAATTGTCATAAAATTTTAACCATAGAATAGTATTATAATCTCCTAAAAGCCTGCAAAATTTCATGTAGTTTCAGCTGATAGAACTATCCATATATAGATAAACCCCTTTTTGAGCAATTTTATAAGTTTGAAATCTCGGCAACTACTGATCAGAATTTAAAAAATAAAGGCTCATTGGAAAGCTAATGACCTGAATGGTTTAGGGGGCTATGTGACATTTGGTCGTAAGGTCGCATATCACTATTAATAGAAGTGGAGGATCACTTTTCTATATTAATTTAACGTAAATGAATACCCACTTGATGACCACCTTGGCTACAAAGTTGGTGTTCACTTTATATTAAATTGATATAGAAAAATGATCCCCCCACTTTATAATTTCTTTATATTTTGGAAACTACTCGTTTCCTAGGATTTTTACTGTCATTTTCGTTTTCAGCACCCTTGAAAACCTATAATAGTGGTAATTTTAAAGGATTTTTCGTGGGTGGAAAGATACTGCACCTTTACCAATACTTCAATCATAGTCACTAGTTTTGCATATGAATTACAAAATATTTGATATTTCCCCAAATCTCTGGCCTTGATAGATAGGAGACAAAAACTTGCTATGGTTTGTCTTCCCTCCATCCAGAAGTATATATATATATATATATATATATATATATATATATATATAGAATAGTCATCTCTCTCTCTCTATATATATATAGTAGAAATGGTAATTAATAAAAACTGAAGTGCTCAATACTGTTGTAGAGCAAATATGCGTTTTATTTTTTTATTAATCTGTAAAAGTCTGAGGAAGCTACAGACGGCCAAAAAACAGCCGGGTAGCTGAAACAATAATGTAACTTAACAGAAAGATACAATAATAAAAAATAAAACGTATATATATATATATATATATATATATATATATATATATATATATATATATATTAGTGTTGGGATGATTAATCAGAACCGGGAATTGGAAAAATCGACAAATTTGTGGGTATCAGAATCGAAAAAATTTCCGATGCCAAAACGATTCTTTTGATTGTCTTTTTTATTTGATTTTGTTTTAAAGTAAAATCTTCCATTGCTGATAATAATGATAAAATAATAAATATTTATTGATTTTAAATTACCAGTAAAGCTAAAACCTATAGATCATCTTCCACAAGTGTAATTTTACGTTTACGAAAATGTCTGCATATTTAACATCTGTGTTTTTATGAAAATCGGGGGAAAATAACAATTCTATAGTTAAATATTTAGAGAATTGAAATCGGGGAAAAATATTGGAATCGTCCCATCACTAATATATATATATATATATATATATATATATACTTTAACTGTTACATTACATTACAGGATATGGTAGTTCCTATGTCTAAAAGCAAATATTGAAAAACTAAATAAATAAATTTAAAAAAAACAAAAAAAAAACAATTTTCTAAAAGTGGAAATGCAATTTTCAAAAATTTGAACCTGAAAATCGGCCCCTCAATATTTGCAAATTTGAGAGTTTCAACTAAAAGATAATTTGAAGACTTTCAGCGCTCCTGTCAGGAGTTGAGACACCACAATATCCCACCTAACTTTTAAAATAAAAACCAAACAAGTTTTGGTTTTATTACAAACAAAATATATTATGACTAAGACAGGAGAGGCTACAATGATTAACGACTAAACATAGGGTGCATCCTAAATAGGGAGTTGTGTAGCAAAATATTTGTTCACGTTACATTTGAATTTTTGAATGTTAGTAGCAAACTAGGAGGGTATTCCACAGGAAAGAAGTTAGTAGAAAGGAAACATCTACATTTAAGGTGGGATTTTGCTTTTAATCAAGTCAGTTATTGGTATTTATGCTGAGAAGGGGGGTACAAGCGCTATAAGCTTATAGGAGCATGTTCTGCTGAAGTACTTCTAAAACAAACACAGGGATGCAACTCTGCAGTGATGGTACAGGGGCTGGAGCTTGGCAGATAGTGTGGGACCTATTTAAGACTATTGTATGCACTCTATCCAAGAGGATTGGTTGGTTGTTTTTGTTTTACGGCATATCAACCCTTTTCGGGTTATTTAATGCCGAATCCAAAGATTTTGAAGAAAAATTTTTTTAATAGAATATATTTGTTGTTTTCACATCGGTTTCTATTCAACCCATAGTTGGGACCCTAACAGGTACTACCACTCCAGGTCAGAGTGGACCTGGGAGCAATGGTAATTAAAGGGTGGCTCCACACTCCCCAAAGCCCACAAGCTGGGGCCTCACCACTGCATATAGTTTAAGGTCATATCCAGGACCCCCATTGAGGGACTTTTACCCTCTGCAGGGGGGCAGTCGGCGTATTCTAATGCCCCACCAACAGAGCCCTATCCAAGAGGAAGAGGCAAGTTTGGTGCACTTGTCCATATGTGGCTACAATATTTCAGGCAGAAGCGAAAGGTGAATTTATAGAGTAATAGCATCCAGCACTACAGGCAGGAGTTAACACAACGCAGCTTCTGATATAAACTTTTATAAATTAGTTCATTTCTAATTTAGTTGTTCAAAAAAAAAAAAAAAACAACTAATTTTGCACAATCGGTTTTAATTATTATCAAGACAGACGTTGTATTTTAAAAGAAGACAAAGCTGATTCGTAATTAAATAGATAAGATAATGTCAGCGCAATCAATTTAATTACTTTCTCAACCGATTCCAGACTAAATTACCTCCCTTGTCTCAGTTTTGTAAATGACTTAGCGGAAACAATTGTTATAGAAAGAAATTTTGGCAATGAATGAATGAAATGCAAGATTTAACCTCTAAACCTGAAATTTTTTTAATAACTTTTACCGTTTTTGTAAATAATAAATTTTTTTTTTTAATTATTTAGCGACAAAATGAGTTTCAAGAAAAGATTTCATTTTTTTTTAGATTTTTGTGATGTTTTTATTATAAAAATATATGTGGATTTCAATTAATGCTTATGGGTACTTATACAGAATAGGGACTGTGTTATTGTCGGCATGTTCCTGGCAAATGACGTAAACTGTCAGAAGGTGCTGAACAAAAGTTATGTTTCTTTTTCTTTTTTCTTTTTTTAAAATGATTTTTCAATGAAAACAATATTATTTTTATTATTACGAAAAATTCATGGAATGTAAAATTAAAGGAAAATTTGTTAAAACTTTAATAAAATTAAAAGAAAAAATTCAAATCAAGGAAAAAAACTCACTGTATAAGTTTCACAAATTCAATTTTTTTAATATAAATTTAAAAACAATAACATCAATGTCTTGTGTATTTTTGGTTAGGAAGACAGTATCTTCACAAAGCCTGAACCAGTAACACCAGCTGCCCTAATAGGTATTACCAGTCCAGGCTAAAGTGAATCAAGGAGCAATCTTCTATAAATATAAAAGCGAAAATGTGTACGTATGTATGTATGTATGTATGTATGTATGTGTGTGTGTGCACTTTTTCTGTATGTCCGCAAAAGGCTTTTTCCGTCGGCCTTGTCGCTCGGCTCGCTCCTTCTTAAAACTTTTTATATCATGTCTAAATCATAACTACGACTTAAGGGGGTCGTGGCTATCTTTAATTTGCCCGACTTTTACCAGCTATTTTCGATCGCCGCGTCTTCGAAAAGTGAATGATGGGGCGGAGGAAACAGTAACTAGCTTGCAGCGCAAAACTAGGTCAAACATCACACCACTTAACTTCCTCGCACCTGTATATTTCACTTTATAAACCTTAACTTAACATGCTTATCAATTCCTCTCCCCTCGTGGCTGAGATGGCTAGGTCTCAGGTATTTTTCCATTTCCTTTCCACCTTCGCGTCAAGGCTTCGGGCTTCAATCCTACCTTCCTACTGAAACATTTTTTTTTTCTTTTACATCTCCAAACACTCGGCCAACGTTTTTTTTTTTTTAACAAACACACACATCCAAACACTTGGGCAACGCCAGGTACTCCCCGCTAGTCTAATATACAAAAGGCAAAATGGGCACGCACGTTTGATTATGTCCACGAAAGGCTTTTTGCGTCGGGATTCTCACATCAGTTAGATTCCGAGAGAGGTTTTTGCATACTTCCTAGATTGTAATATCTCAGATTTGCAAACGGACATTGTCTCTATCGTTTTTTGGATCGAGTTTTAAAAAAAATCCCTTGTTTCGAGTGTTTGTTTGTCTTTTTCATATAAATAAAGCGAAACTAATCGAACACAACTGACAACTCCCCGTCTTCCGGCCGAGTAGTTTCTGTTCTGTAATTGGTCTTCGGTCAATGTAGAGGAAACCCTTCATACCGAGACAATTACTATTTATTTGGATATTGCCAAAATGCCCTCCTTTTTGGGGGGAGCTGCTTTTCCCACACATTAAAAACGACCTTCATGCGAGGTTTAAAAGCAACGCCATTTCTGCTAGTCATCTTTTTGATTGACTATGTTTAATTTGAACGCTTTACACTTCCGGTCACGTCGTGGAATAGAGGTAAGACGTCAGGTTTTCTTACATGTCTTTTCCGCCTTTGCATCACCGGTTCGAGCCTGTCTGCCAACTACCATTTTTTAAAAATTTATTTTTAACACCTACAAAACACCCGGGCAACGCCAGGCTACCAGGCTAGTGATAACTAAGAGGCAACTCCACATTCCCCACTATGTCTAAATCGAGCCGCATAACTGGATGTCTTAAGTTCATATTCAGGACCCTGAAACATTGTGAGAATAACATTCAAGATGTGAATAGTATCAATCATCATCTACAGTCATGGCTTAAATAAAGAGTTTAGTTTGAAATTCTGTATAGATTACAGAATTCAAAAAGACGAATCTGCTGAAATTTTGATAGAATTACATCCAAGACGGAAACACAAGTTTGAATACAATAATTTATCAAAATGGAGGCGAACAAAGCAACAACATGAAAAGCTGGTCTCATCTTTAAATTTTTTTTTTTTTTTTTGCAAGTTTCTATCAGTGGAAGAGTAGTTCTCCGAGAAATCAACGCTGCACGAGAGGAATATGCAAACGTCAAAATTGAATATTCACCAAAACGTAATGCAGATGGCAGCACTTACAGCATTTTTGGCTCGAAACTGGCAAGAACTGATTGAAAATGTAATCAGGTATATAAAAGAAGTTTGTGAGGACCTCGATAGTGAGACGGAATACAGAATTCGAAAGAAACGGGCGAAAAATCAAATCATATCTGGCTAATATTCGAAGCGGAAATGGAAAGAGATTTATATGCCTCAAACGATAACGTTACCTAAAAAAAAAATAAGAGACTGATTTAGCCAACATACGATTTCTTCGTCTCAACTCGGATTTTTCTGTTAGTCAAGTCAGTCGGAGGCATTTATGTTGAAGGGGCACAAGTGCTATAAGTTCATAGGAGCACATTCTACTGATATACTTGTAAAACATACACCGGGATGTAACACTGTGGTGATGAGACACGAGCTGAAGCTTGGCAGATAGTGTGAGAACCATTAGGTCAGAAACTCTTTCATGCACTCTGTCTAAGAGGAAGAGGCTAGTTGGTGCAAACCCCCACCCATATATGACAACAATATTCTACGCATGGGTGAATAGTGAGTTTATAGAATAATAGCAATCATTTCAAGGCTTCAAGCACTTCAGCATTCATTGAGACGATGCAACTTTCGACATAAACTTTTACAAATTAGTTAATTTCTAATTCAGTTGTTAAAAAAGAACTAATTTTGCACAATCAGTTTTAACTATTATCAAGACAGACGTATTTTAAAACTGATTTATCATTAAATAGATAATATAACTAAGAATTTGAAGAGAGGAAAATTAGCAATATGGCAGAAGTTTTTAAAAAATTTTTATTGCAATATTTTTTTTATAATATTAGGGTATGATTATAGAAAATTGGAAGGTTCTGTTTAGAGTCACTGGTAATAGGAACTGACCAATCAAATGGAGCCACACTTTGCTAGCAACCAATCAGAAACTGGAATCACTCAATAAAACATACTGGATATTTTAGAATTCCCATACATAATGCCTTTTGTTGAGACAATAAGAAATTTCACTCTTCGCCTGCAAACTTTTTTCATTTCAAGACTTAACAGATTAACTACCCACCGAAACTTCTATTTCTCATCTCAGGACTTACACAGATTAGTTACCTTTCAATAACTCTTCTTACATTAAACATGGCTGAAATTCAAAACTTTTATTTACCCTAAACAAGGCATAAGAGACTACTGCGATTCTAAGTGAGGAGTTTTGTCACAAAATATTTGTTCACATTACATTTAAATTTCTGCGTGTTGGTACAGTGGGGGGAGAAGGGCAAGACTTTCAAAGGACAAGGGACGGAGCTTGATAGACAGTGTGGAACATATTAGGTTAGAGACATTTTATGTAATATGACCGGGAAAGAGGGAAGGAGAGTGAAAGACTAGATAAAATCAAAACTGAAAAATTCACTAAAGAGAACAATTTGAAAAAAAAAAAAAAAGGATCAAGTTTCTATCATCATTTCTCCTTCTTGGATTACCACCTTATTGCGGTGAAGGAGCTAAGTGTTTCAATAATCCTCAAAACTATGCTGACGGGAACCGAAAGCTCCCGACAGGGTCACTCCTGCCAGAAAGGTCAACAGAAACCAGACAAAGAGTGATCCCTGGTTCTCCAGGTTGGGGGATTGAGCATAGGGCTAATGACCCTTTCTCATAAAACAAGTATGACAAGTATGGGAACCCACTTGAGATTTCCTGGAAAATCCGGTCTGCTACTCTTTTACTCATATCATGTTTAATGTTTGTGCAAAAGTTAAGGGTGCCTTTCAGGTTAAAATGGCTAAATTGACACTTTTGTGCTTATTAAAAAAAAATTGATGCCTTGGATTTTTATAAAACTTTCTGAAAAGTTGTAACTAACTGATTTCTATATAATTTTGTCTGTCTGTACTTTGCAACAACTCTTGGGTGTGTTCTAGAAGATCTTTTACGGCTAATAAAAACACTCCATTTTTGGACTATTCTACCATATTTGTCCAAAATTTTCTATGCATTTCTATTTAGCAACTTTGCATGGTGCTGAACTAAAATTTAAATATGTTACGGCCTTGGGGGCTTTTGAGGCTAAATGAGAGGTGGGGTGGGGCAAATGATAAACTTAGTCATTTCTTATTTTTACAGGGTGCAGAACTGAAACTAAAGCCTAAAACTGCACCGTTTGTTCATTTTCACCAGGATTTGACGTCCCCTGGGCACTTTTGGAACTAAAGGGAGGGGGGGGCAGAACCAAGTCATTTTTTTATGCCTCGTTCACTGTGCACTCACGGGGGACCATGCATGTTTCACTTGTTTTGTTTTTTTTGTTTTTTTTTGAGAGGATGCTCAATTTCACAAAAACCAAAAAGAAGAGTTTTGCATAACCTATTTTGGACCATAATATAGTGGTCTGACAGGAGAAATAGGTTTCTAAAAAAATATTTTCATGGTAAAAAATAGTAAATTTCTGCTAGCCATTATTCCTGAAGTTGTAATCTGCCACAAAGATAAAGCAAATGTGCTTTGTCAAAATAATTATGCCTTTTAGATGTTTTTTTTTTATTTAAAAAAATCGCAAACAGCACCGAAATGCGTTGCATCTAATTATAGATTAGATTGTTACGTTATGTCATTTGATTTCGCAGTAGATTAAGCAAAAAGCATTCTGCAGAAAATTCCTTTTCATGATCGTTTATGTGATACATCATTTGAAAAAAAAACATTGGTTTATTTTGGATTCCTTTGTTATTGAAAGGATAAGGAGTAAAGAAAAACGTAAGTGCATCCATTCAATGTTCATGGTATTCAAAACGGAAATGTGTGACAGACCAAATTAAATTCTATTGAAAACGCCAGTCTGGAATACAAAAAAATACTATTGCAAACTTTAGCATGACTAAAATATTATTTGACATTTGAGCTTGATAAATCTATATATTTTAAACTTGAACCTGACAGACTGAAAAAAGTGTTATTTAATACTTAAGCCTCACACACCTACAAAAATGGCGACACTTCAGCCCTATACCTACAAAAATGGCGACACTTCAGCCCTATACCTACAAAAATGGCGACACTTCAGCCCTATACCTACAAAAATGGCGACACTTCAGCCCTATACCTACAAAAATGGCGACACTTCAGCCCTATACCTACAAAAATGGCGACACTTCAGCCCTATACCTACAAAAATGGCGACACTTCAGCCCTATACCTACAAAAATGGCGACACTTCAGCCCTATACCTACAAAAATGGCGACACTTCAGCCCTATACCTACAAAAATGGCGACACTTCAGCCCTATACCTACAAAAATGGCGACACTTCAGCCCTATACCTACAAAAATGGCGACACTTCAGCCCTATACCTACAAAAATGGCGACACTTCAGCCCTATACCTACAAAAATGGCGACACTTCAGCCCTATACCTACAAAAATGGCGACACTTCAGCCCTATACCTACAAAAATGGCGACACTTCAGCCCTATACCTATAAAAATGGCGACACTTCAGCCTCACACACCAATAAAAATGCCAACACTTCAGCCTCACACACCAATAAAAATGCCAACACTTCAGCCTCACACACCAATAAAAATGCCAACACTTCAGCCTCACACACCAATAAAAATGCCAACACTTCACCCTCACACACCAATAAAAATGCCAACACTTCACCCTCACACACCAATAAAAATGCCAACACTTCACCCTCACACACCAATAAAAATGCCAACACTTCAGCCTCACACACAAAAAAAAAATGCCAACACTTCAGCCTCACACACAAAAAAAATGCCAACACTTCAGCCTCACACACAAATAAAAATGACAACACTTCAGCCTCACACACCAATAAAAATGCCAACACTGCAGCCTCACACACCAATAAAAATGCCAACACTTCAGCCTCACACACCAATAAAAAAGCCAACACTTCAGCCTCACACACAAAAAAAAATGCCAACACTTCAGCCTCACACACAAAAAAAAATGCCAACACTTCAACCTCACACACAAATAAAAATGCCAACACTTCAGCCTCACACACCAATAAAAAAGCCAACACTTCAGCCTCACACACAAAAAAAAATGCCAACACTTCAGCCTCACACACCAATAAAAATGCCAACACTTCAGCCTCACACACCAATAAAAATGCCAACACTTCAGCCTCACACACCAATAAAAAAGCCAACACTTCAGCCTCACACACCAATAAAAATGCCAACACTTAAACCTCACACACAAATAAAAATGCCAACACTTCAGCCTCACACACCAATAAAAAAGCCAACACTTCAGCCTCACACACCAATAAAAATGCCAACACTTCAGCCTCACACAAAAAAAAAATGCCAACACTTCAACCTCACACACAAAAAAAAATGCCAACACTTCAGCCTCACACACAAATAAAAATGCCAACACTTCAGCCTTACACACCAATAAAAATGCCAACACTTCAGCCTCACACACCAATAAAAATGCCAACACTTCAGCCTCACACACCAATAAAAATGCCAACACTTCAGCCTCACACACCAATAAAAATGCCAACACGTCAACCTCACACACAAATAAAAATGCCAACACTTCAGCCTCACACACCAATAAAAATGCCAACACTTCAGCCTCACACACCAATAAAAAAGCCAACACTTCAACCTTACACACCAATAAAAATGCCAACACTTCAGCCTCACACACAAATAAAAATGCCAACACTTCAGCCTCACACACCAATAAAAATACCAACACTTCAGCCTCACACACCAATAAAAATACCAACACTTCAGCCTCACACACAAAAAAAAAATGCCAACACTTCAGCCTCACACACCAATAAAAAAGCCAACACTTCAACCTCATACACCAACAAAAATGGCAACACTTCAACCTCACACACCAATAAAAATGCCAACACTTCAACCTCACACACCAACAAAAATGGCAACACTTCAACCTCACACACCAACAAAAATGGCAACACTTCAGCCTCACACACCAACAAAAATGCCAACACTTCAACCTCACACACCAACAAAAATGCCAACACTTCAATCTCACACACCAACAAAAATGCCAACACTTCAACCTCACACACCAACAAAAATGGCAACACTTCAACCTCACACACCAACAAAAATGCCAACACTTCAACCTCACACACCAACAAAAATGGCAACACTTCAACCTCACACACCAACAAAAATGCCAACACTTCAACCTCACACACCAACAAAAATGCCAACACTTCAACCTTACACACCAACAAAAATGCCAACACTTCAACCTCACACACCAACAAAAATGGCAACTCTTTAACCTCACACACCAACAAAAATGCCATCACTTCAACCTCACACATACTAACAAAAATGGCAACACTTCAACCTCACACATACTAACAAAAATGGCAACACTTCAACCTCACACATACTAACAAAAATGGCAACACTTCAACCTCACACATACTAACAAAAATGGCAACACTTCAACCTCACACATACTAACAAAAATGGCAACACTTCAACCTCACACACCAACAAAAATGGCAACACTTCAACCTCACACACCAACAAAAATGGCAACACTTCAACCTCACACACCAACAAAAATGCCAACACTTCAACCTCACACACCTGTAAAGTTTCCGAGTCGACTATCGTCATAGTCGTAGTTTTTCTACCGATGCGTGCGTGCGTGCTCTATTTATACTACTCATCAGACGACAGTGTCACTCTTTTGTGTGTCCCGTCTTAATGGTCGTTTCTATTCTCTACATGCCCTCCTCCCATCATGTGACCACACTACCGTCGTTTTGTGGTCATGTGACTGGAGAATTCCGTGTAGTAGTGAGTTGGTCCTTGCATTTGAGGGGAAAGTGGCCTTGGTGCTCGTGTTACCCTCATGCTGCGTCGTGGGACCGGACTCGTCTGCATTGGCTTGTGGTTGATCGGATCTTGGTCCACCTCCATATCTGTTTCTGATGTGTCACAATCAGCTTCTTCCACCTCCATCATCTCATGCATGTTGCACGGTGGTTTGCTGTCCTCCCTTCTTGGTGTTTGGGGAGGTGGTTGATGGGGTTGTTGAGTGGGTGGATACTCCGGCGTATCCATGACCGGTTTGATTTTCCTGAGGAAACGGCGATTGCGTAATGTGATCCTGCCGCTACCATACAACCGTATCCTGTACTGCCTGTTACCCATTGTCTCGACGACTCTCCCAGTTTTCGCCCATCGTCGTGGATTTGGTCCCTCCTGATTCTGCACCTGCACAGACTCGCCGACTCGGAGCTGTTGGAGGGGGCGGCTGTGTATGTCGTACTGTTCTTTGTTAAGTACGTGCCTTTTCGCCATCGCCCTCTCTCTCAAATCTCTGGTCTCCGTCCAACGCTTGTGGATGCAGTATTTTTTGCGAAGTGCGGGGAGATGGCCCCTTACTGTTCGACCATATAGCATTTCCGCCGGCGACAATCCAAGGTCCTGACTGGGCGTATTCCTATGAGTCATCATCGCCCGTGCTGCCCGATCATGATGTAGGTGTCCGTAGCCATCAACGCAGTCCATCAGCATTCTTTTGGCCGTTTTTACGGCCAGTTCAGCTCGGCCATTACTCTGGGGGTAATGTGCAGATGATATGCGCCTTTTTACGCCCCAGTCTTCTAGGAACGATTTGTATTCTAGTGAATCGAATGGTGGCCCTCCATCCATCGGATGATATTTCCTCCGGCGCACCATACGTGCAAAACCAAACCCTCAGGGTGTTACACACCGCTGCAGCCCTTCCTGATGGTAGTGGTGTGACCTCAATCCAACCGGTATATCGGTCCGCGTATACCATGTAACTTTTCCGTGCATATCTAGCAAGTCAGTGACTGTCTTTTGAAATGGGAATTCCGGGTTTATGGGTGGCATTAATGGTTCCCTAGGCTGGGATGGGACGATCGAATTGCAACTCCGACATTGCGCCCTTGTTTGTCGGATGCTGGCGTCTAAACCAGGCCAAAATAACCGCTGTCTGGCGTTAGCCAACATACCATTCGCCCCTTGATGGGCGGAGTGTAATGCCTCTAACACCTCGGCTCTAAGCCGTTTTGGTATCAAAATTTTGTCCCCTTTTATGGGTACCCCTTCCAGACAATATAGTTGGTCTGCCATCGGCCAGAATTGCCGGATTTCTGGTGGTAGTTCGTGGCGTGACCTTGGGAACCCGTCTTGAATGTATGACGCCAACGTTCGGCACTCCTCATCGGTGGCTGCAGCTGCGACTATCCTATCCCAGGTGATCGCTCGGAACTTGGGGTCATGTGCGAATGCAGCTATGATGGATGCTTGTATACTCCCCTCGATTTGCTGGGAAGTGTCAGTGCCCTTTAGTCTGCTGTGTCTTGACGGCGCCGGGTATCGGGATGTGCAGTCCGGTGCTGCGTTGAGTTTCCCGGGAACATGCTTAATCCGGAACCTGTACATCAACGACCGCTCCTTGAATGAGAACAGGCGGGGATTTTTTATATTCTCCAGGATCTGATCCGAGAAAATTTTCACTAGGGGCTGGTGGTCCACGGTGACCAATAGGTCTGGGGATCCTAGGATGAACATCCTACAAGACTCCAAGCCATAAATCAGCGCTAGAGCCTCCCCCTCTATAAGGGAATAACGAGACTCTGCATCTTTCGTGAAGCGAGACCCGGCCAAAATCATCTTCCAGTGGTCCTTACCACAGTTGGGACCTAATTCCGTTGGGCATTGGCAATGCTTCTGGAACAGAAAATACCCAATGCCAACCTTACTGAAGTCGGTTGAAAGGCAGGTCGTTCTGTTCATATCGAAGGTTTTCACCCCTTCTTCGATTTTCTGAACGATATTCCTCTTCGACTCTTCGAAAAGTCTATTCAATGTGTCGTCCCAGTAAAATTTACGGTTCTTTGTCCGCAGCAACTCTCGAAAAGGGGCCATTATATCGGCCTGTGCAAATGTATACGACACCTGGTTAACTAAACCAAACCAGGACCTGATACCAGTAATGCTCGTTGGGGTCGGGAAATCGAGAATAGCCTCCGTCATTTTTTTTAGTTGGCTTCACGCCGTCCGAGGTTATCACAAAGCCGGCAAATTCAACTTCATCGTCAGCAAATTGAAATTTTTCAGGGTTAAAGACTATCCCACTTTTACCACAATGTGTAATATAGTCCACAGTATGCCAGAAAGCCAATTCTAAGGACCTGTCCCATAGTAGTGTGTCGTCTATGCACCGGGTCTTTCGAGGCATGTCAACTGTGATGTCATCGAACCGGCGCGTGTACCCGTCCCCGGATGCGTGAAAACCCTGGGGAGCCCTGAGATATCGATAACGGCCCCATTCCGTTATGAACGTGGTCGCGTCCCGGGCTTTTGGGGAGAGTGGCAGACTATGGTACCCATTCCATGCGTCCAAGACAGTCTTTTTGGTTTGGGCAGGCACCACGGACACCTAATTAAAAGGGGACGGTGTGTGATGAGTCTCTCTCATCGTTGCTGCATTCAATTTTTGTAGGTCTACCGTCCTTCTTGGTGACCCGTCTTTCTTTGGAGCGACTACCATCCTCGAACACCAGATCGTAGATGTGCCTGCTGGTACCGGTTCGATAATACCCAACGCAACATCTCGATCCAAATCATCCTTTACCCTTTTCTTCCAGTGATGAGGGACTGGAATGGGTGTATGTATGGCCAATGGTTTCGCCCCCGGGGTAAAAGTTATATCCAGCGGCCTCCCTACCATGACTTGTAACGGTTGATGGGGGCAGGTGTTGAATGCGCTGGACTTAAAGTGTTCACGTAACCACTTCTCTAACCGTTCCCTATTATCTTCAGTGGGGGTAAACGGGATCCTCGCTGGCTTATCCGGGACAGATTCTCTTTTCGGACATCCACACGGTGCTGTCCCACTTTCTGAAGCCGATAAATCGGCCTTTGATACTCGATGCGGGAAGTCGCGATTGATTACTCCTAGGTCTTTGAGGGCCGATTCTGACAAGTAGAATCCTGACGTGTTTTCTGAAACGTAGACCACTTGTCGCGTTTCCTTCTGACCGAGCTTAATCTGAGTCAGGACCACCCCCTTGATATCTAGGGGTTCGTCTGTGATTCCTCGTATCCTGTGGGTGGTAGGTATCAAGATCCTGCTGGTGCACCCTAATATTTTCAATATTTCTGGGCCACTCGAACACGTCTGGGCACCGGTATCTGCAATGGCCTGGATGCGGTGTTTTCGACGGCTTACTCCCTTATCCAAAGCGCACCCGAATTTAGCCTGGGACTCTGGTATCAGGGACACATCGACCATTAATGAGGGTGGTGGCTCAGGGGGACTTCTCCTGAACCCACCACTGCTCCATGCAAGGTGTGGCACTGCTGCTATTCTACCTTTTTGATTGTAACATGCCGGTGCCCCCTCCATTCTGCTGCCGAAAATACTCGATTGACGTGTGGCATCGTTTGTTGACTCCGCCGTCGACCTCTCCTGTTTCCGGCACACTCTTTGTAAATGGCCTGTGACGCCACAATTAAAACATTTCAGCCCCCTCGCCGGGCAGTTCTTCCGCCCTTTTAACCCACTGGGGTGTGAGGTCCTCCCACACCCTTCACAAGGACTATTCTGAGGGTTTTTGAGCGGCTGCTCCTTCCGAGCTGGTTTTTTTTCGGTTGTTAGTAGGCCAAAAGTTGAGTGCCCCTCTGAGCCTCGTTGCAACTGAGGAGCAGACGTCTCTGTAGTTTCTAAACTAACCAGCCTGTGAAGCTTCTGCTCCACAGTGGTTAGAATATTTGCTTCGGCCAGCAATTTACACTGGTACTCCGCATTTGCCAGACCAGCTACGAGTTGGCCAGCTACCATGTCCTCCGAATAGTTTACGGCTTGCCGGCAGTTCTCGTTGGGGCACAGAACCGTGAAATTGCAAAACCGTGCCTGGGACCGAAGCTTTGCCAAGAACTGTGTGGGTCCCTCCCCCGTCTGTTGTCTGATGTTATGAAATTTATGTCTATGCACCTCCGGGTGTAGACCTTTCACCGCAATGAACTGTATATGCCTTAAGAGTTGTTCCTCTGGGACAGAATTGAGGGTTCCAGGCCCAACTAAGTCAAATAAAAGTCTATTTACCTCATTTGAGCAGGCTGTCCTTAGTTCATTGCGGATTTCCACGGGGTCGGTAAGGCCGCACATCTGTTTGTATTGGGCCCACGAGTCGATGAAAAGCGCCCAGTCCGCGTCGGTGAATCCATGTTCGATACGTGGCCGGTCTGGTTTCTTGGTGTTAGACCGACTCGAGGCACTCCCTCCGCGAAGCTCATTGTTTTCTCTTTGCAGATTTATTAGCTGTTGAATCAACTGGATGCATTGGCCGTCTTCGTGTTGTCCTGACGCCATTATACTCCAAAAATCGTGCAAAAGAAATTATGTTGAAAAATTAATCCTGTTCGTAGCGCCATGTAAAGTTTCCGAGTCGACTATCGTCGTAGTCGTAGTTTTTCTACCGGTGCGTGCGTGCTCTATTTATACTACTCATCAGACGACAGTGTCACTCTTTTGTGTGTCCCGTCTTAATGGTCGTTCCTATTCTCTACAACACCAACAAAAATGCCAACACTTCAACCTCACACACCAACAAAAATGGCAACACTTCAACCCCACACCTACTAACGAAAATGGCAACACTTCAACCTCACACACCAACAAAAATGGCAACACTTCAACCTCACACACCAACAAAAATGGCAACACTTCAACCTCACGCACCAACAAAAATGGCAACACTTCAACCTCACGCACCAACAAAAATGGCAACACTTCAACCTCACACACCAACAAAAATGCCAACATTTCAACCTCACACACCAACAAAAATGGCAACACTTCAACCTCACGCACCAACAAAAATGGCAACACTTCAACCTCACGCACCAACAAAAATGGCAACACTTCAACCTCACGCACCAACAAAAATGGCAACACTTCAACCTCACGCACCAACAAAAATGGCAACATTTATGCCTGACACATACTAATAAAAATGGCAACATTTCAACCTCACACACCAACAAAAATGCCAACATTTCAACCTCACACACAAACAAAAATGCCAACACTTCAACCTCACACACCAACAAAAATGCCAACACTTCAACCTCACACACCAACAAAAATGCCAACACTTCAGCCTCACACACCAACAAAAATGCCAACACTTCAGCCTCACACACAAACAAAAATGCCAACACTTCAACCTCACACACAAAAAAAAATGCCAACACTTCAACCTCACACACCAACAAAAATGCCAACACTTCAACCTCGCACACAAAAAAAAATGCCAACACTTAAACCTCACACACCAACAAAAATGCCAACACTTCAACCTCAAACACCAACAAAAATGCCAACACTTCAACCTCACACACCAACAAAAATGCCAACACTTCAACCTCACACACCAACAAAAATGCCAACACTTCAACCTCACACACCAACAAAAATGCCAACACTTCAACCTCACACACCAACAAAAATGCCAACACTTCAGCCTCACACACCAACAAAAATGCCAACACTTCAACCTCACACACCAACAAAAATGCCAACACTTCAACCTCACACACCAACAAAAATGCCAACACTTCAACCTCACACACCAACAAAAATGGCAACACTTCAACCTCACACACCAACAAAAATGCCAACACTTCAGCCTCACACACCAACAAAAATGCCAACACTTCAACCTCACACACCAACAAAAATGCCAACACTTCAACCTCACACACCAACAAAAATGCCAACACTTCAACCTCACACACCAACAAAAATGCCAACACTTCAACCTCACACACCAACAAAAATGCCAACACTTCAACCTCACACACCAACAAAAATGCCAACACTTCAACCTCACACACCAACAAAAATGCCAACACTTCAGCCTCACACACCAACAAAAATGCCAACACTTCAGCCTCACACACCAACAAAAATGGCAACACTTCAACCTCACACACCAACAAAAATGGCAACACTTCAACCTCACACACCAACAAAAATGGCAACACTTCAACCCCACAAATACTAACACAAATGGCAACACTTCAACCTCACACACCAACAAAAACGGCAACATTTCAACCTCACACACCAACAAAAATGGCAACACTTCAGCCTCACACACCAACAAAAATGGCAACACTTTAACCTCACACACCAACAAAAATGGCAACATTTCAACCTCACACACCAACAAAAATGGCAACACTTCAACCTCACACACCAACAAAAATGGTAACACTTCAGCCTGACAGACCAACAAAAATGGCAACACTTCAACCTCACACACCAACAAAAATGCCAACACTTCAACCTCACACACCAACAAAAATGCCAACACTTCAACCTCACACACCAACAAAAATGCCAACACTTCAACCTCACACACCAACAAAAATGCCAACACTTCAACCTCACACACCAACAAAAATGCCAACACTTCAACCTCACACACCAACAAAAATGCCAACACTTCAACCTCACACACCAACAAAAATGCCAACACTTCAACCTCACACACCAACAAAAATGCCAACACTTCAACCTCACACACCAACAAAAATGCCAACACTTCAACCTCACACACCAACAAAAATGCCAACACTTCAACCTCACACACCAACAAAAATGCCAACACTTCAACCTCACACACCAACAAAAATGCCAACACTTCAACCTCACACACCAACAAAAATGCCAACACTTCAACCTCACACACTAACAAAAATGCCAACACTTCAACCTCACACACCAACAAAAATGCCAACACTTCAGCCTCACACACCAATAAAAATGCCAACACTTCAGCCTCACACACCAACAAAAATGGCAACACTTCAACCTCACACACCAACAAAAATGGCAACACTTCAACCTCACACACCAACAAAAATGGCAACACTTCAACCTCACACACCAACAAAAATGGCAACACTTCAACCCCACAAATACTAACACAAATGGCAACACTTCAACCTCACACACCAACAAAAACGGCAACATTTCAACCTCACACACCAACAAAAATGGCAACACTTCAGCCTCACACACCAACAAAAATGGCAACACTTTAACCTCACACACCAACAAAAATGGCAACATTTCAACCTCACACACCAACAAAAATGGCAACACTTCAACCTCACACACCAACAAAAATGGTAACACTTCAGCCTGACAGACCAACAAAAATGGCAACACTTCAACCTCACACACCAACAAAAATGCCAACACTTCAACCTCACACACCAACAAAAATGCCAACACTTCAACCTCACACACCAACAAAAATGCCAACACTTCAACCTCACACACCAACAAAAATGCCAACACTTCAACCTCACACACCAACAAAAATGCCAACACTTCAACCTCACACACCAACAAAAATGCCAACACTTCAACCTCACACACCAACAAAAATGCCAACACTTCAACCTCACACACCAACAAAAATGCCAACACTTCAACCTCACACACCAACAAAAATGCCAACACTTCAACCTCACACACCAACAAAAATGCCAACACTTCAACCTCACACACCAACAAAAATGCCAACACTTCAACCTCACACACCAACAAAAATGCCAACACTTCAGCCTCACACACCAATAAAAATGCCAACACTTCAGCCTCACACACCAACAAAAATGGCAACACTTCAACCTCACACACCAACAAAAATGGCAACACTTCAACCTCACACACCAACAAAAATGCCAACACTTCAACCTCATACACCAACAAAAATGCCAACACTTCAACCCCACAAATACTAACACAAATGGCAACACTTCAACCTCACACACCAACAAAAACGGCAACATTTCAACCTCACACACCAACAAAAATGGCAACACTTCAGCCTCACACACCAACAAAAATGGCAACACTTTAACCTCACACACCAACAAAAATGGCAACATTTCAACCTCACACACCAACAAAAATGGCAACACTTCAACCTCACACACCAACAAAAATGGTAACACTTCAGCCTGACAGACCAAAAAAAATGGCAACACTTTAGCCTCACACACCCACAAAAATGGCAACATTTCAACCTCACACACCAACAAAAATGGCAACACTTCAACCTCACACACCAACAAAAATGGCAACACTTCAACCTCACACATCAACAAAAATGCCAACACTTCAACCTCACACACCAACAAAAATGGCAACACTTCAACCTCACACACCAACAAAAATGGTAACACTTCAGCCTGACAGACCAAAAAAAATGGCAACACTTCAGCCTCACACACCAACAAAAATGGCAACATTTCAACCTCACACACCAACAAAAATGGCAACACTTCAACCTCACACACCAACAAAAATGGCAACACTTCAACCTCACACATCAACAAAAATGCCAACACTTCAACCTCACACACCAACAAAAATGGCAACACTTCAACCTCACACACCAACAAAAATGGTAACACTTCAGCCTGACAGACCAACAAAAATGTTAACACCTGACGCTGAAAGACCAAAAATGTTATTTAAATTTTGATTGCTTCTTTATCTGTCAGGCTCAACTCTGAAATATTCAGGTTTCTTGTGACAACTGACAAGACCATTCAGATAAATCTTGACTACGTCATTTAAAAAAAACTGGGATTTACTGGATGCAACTTGGACATGATCGACTAACTAATAGGGTAAAACAAAGCCCCTTTATTTATAGAAGTATACATCTAAAAACTCGGATATGCACAAATATAATAAATCACAGCCAATCAAACACAGCACTCACTGTACAAAGCATCTGACGGAAATGCTTTCATATCGAAGGACTGTTGAACCACAGCCGAGTTATGGATCCGGACAATGCATTATTCCGATCGAAACATTGCTAAAGTCTATTACAAAGGAAACAGTCCTAATGCGACGGCAGCTATCAAACCAATTAAGGCAACGTGATCATCCAATAAAGTCATGGCTTTGTAGTCAATTGGAATAAACTGCGGAAGAGGAATAAAGTCAGATTTGTGTGTACTGAGCTTATACTCAGGAAGAGAAGAGGAGGACTGCCAGTGTGCGGTTTTAAGTTGAAATTAGTTGAAGCCAGAGTTGTACAAATCACAAATCAAACGAAGATTTTACGATTAGATTCATCTAATCGTAAAGTCGTCATCTTCTTAGTAATTTTGATGTGCAGCAATTCTTCACTGAAAAAAGTCAGCAAAATGTTGTGTATAAAAAGGGGAACATTCGAAAAAAAACAGGCAAAAAGAAAAAGAATACTGTCTACCAAGAGGTGCTGGACTGAAGAAGTAAATTAAAGATTGTCTATTACAATGTGATTTTATTATTTGCATTGAACTATGTAGCACAATATTACTTTCTGAGTATTTCTTAATTTATCCTGTTTAGGTCAGTTCTATATTTAAAATACAACGGACACTATTTCCATAGAAATGTTAGATTTTTTAATACTTTTAAAATAGTTTGTCTTACGATTTAACTGTGGTAATATCATCTCTATTCATGACAGGTGCTTGCCTGAGCCCACAATCTTTGGCCTTCCGTCTGTAAACCATTCACAACAAAAATTTGTCTAGCTACAATCACATCAGAGGAGGTACTGCTCAGAGGGCCCTTTCCTGTCTTGACAGAATACCAAGCAAACTTTGAAATCTTGTGGACAATGCCCTTTTTTCATCCCTATTGCCTCTTTCTCACAGAAGAGGATTTGCTAGTCTTTCTCTGCTCTATTGTTATTTTTATGGCATGTGTTCAGTGAGTGCATGCCATACAAATCTATGGTTCTCTCTGTAAAACAGTCACAACAAAAACTTGTCCAGCTACAACCACTGCAAATAGTTATTCTTTCTCTCTCTTTCTATCTATAACTAAGCGAATCTTTTATGAACAAAGTTTTTTTTTCCTAGTACTGCTCGTCTGTGGAACACTATACTGCAGAGCTGCTTCCTAGCTGACTATAACTCCACATTCACCAGAATCTCCAAACGGATGTTTTCTGAGGTCACACTCAGGATCCTTCCTGGCTAAAGCACTATAAGTTGAGGATTAAGAGCAATGGAGTAATCTAAGAAAAGGAGTGGCATCCTCCCCTACATTTTGATGTAGTAGCCATTAAAAAGGGGAGCCTTCTGGTCACCCTCGGCTATGACTGATCCATTAATTATTTATTTTCATCAGAATTATATTTCAGTAACAAATTATGAGCACATAGGGAGTCATTTTTCAATCACACTGTAAGCAGGTCATTCGATAAATAAGGCCTCTTATTTTTTAACTAAAAATCTAAAATGTTGAAGAGTTATAAAAATTGGAGTGGTACCGTTAAAACGTGCTCCAGGATTTATTTTGTTACTAAGCCATTACCATTCTCAATGCTTTTTTTGCTAGCCTTTTTTGATGCCTCAGTGCGGAGCATACTTTATCACGCCACATCTATGTTACAACTCTGAAATCGACGAACCCATCTTCTAACTGCGCTGACATCAAACTGCATCGGTTTTATAAACGTTCAAAAGGCGCCAATAAATGTTAATCAGTTCAATTTTTTCCTGCATAGATGAATTTAATGACACACCTCTGCTTCCGACGCACATCCAAAACAGTAGCTGCTTTTTTTATAGTCTCGCACCATCAATATCTTCAATAGAGAGATGAAACTTTCAGGTTGTGAATGCATAAGTTCAGACATCATAACAATGCAATTTGCAATCCACTCTGATCTATTAGGGTGGAATAAAAATTGGAGGCATTACATTTAGAATATCCCTGTTGTGGTATCTGTTGCAAGAATTTTGCCATATGAAGAGGGTGTGATTACAAAGATTTGGGCGATGCTTTCTATAAGCAGGCGTAATAAGGATGAACCAATCAGATGCCAGAATCATTTTATAAAATAAACTGAATCTTGTTGAATTCTTCAGCGATAACTGTCTTAACACAAGACAACTATGCTATGCTGAC
Organism: Euprymna scolopes; assembly: GCF_053919585.1. Taxonomy (NCBI): domain Eukaryota; kingdom Metazoa; phylum Mollusca; class Cephalopoda; order Sepiida; family Sepiolidae; genus Euprymna; species Euprymna scolopes. The sequence goes on along the minus strand of NC_136513.1, from coordinate 79,719,566 downwards.
CGTGACTGGATTAATTTTTTACCTGTAAAAGTTTCTCTGACTGGGTTGATGCTATTTTTTTGCTTGGGAGAACTGTAATTTTATATTTCAAAAATGGCTCTACACTCAAACATTTTTTTTCTATTTTCACAAGAATTTATCATCCTCTTTCTCTCTCTCTCTCATATATATATATATATATATATATATATATCATAGAGTGTAATAGACAGGGTCTAAATGAGCAAGGTCTCAATAAAATATATTTAAAAGGTGCTGTGCTCCAAGTATTGCAATTATGATAAGCTCAATAGGTGTAATTACCTAGAGCTAAATTAATTCCTTTTATGTTTCCTCCTATGAAAACTTGATTAATAATTTCACACTCTCTCTCTCTCTCTATATATATATATCTCCTTCCACATAAGGTACTGTTTCGCTGTATCACAGCTCATCAATGTTGCTAGACTAGTACCCATCCCTCGCCTTGGATTGAACCTACAACTATCTCGTTGATAGTCGTCAGTTCTAACCTCAGACCCATGGGATTGGTGCTTGCAAATGATCTCAGTGCTTGACCTGCTTGCTTATTCACAAATAAACAAACAAAGAGCTTCGCATTAACACTAATTAAGTAGTATATGAAAGGGCTCTACTCAAAGAAGGTGGGATCAATATATATATATATATATTGTTTTACATAAGCATTAGTGCTGCTGCTACACTTTCATGAACATATTTCGGTCAGCCAGTTACAAGTAACTATAGAGCTCTTTAGGAGATACTGTTTACACATAAGTAGAATTTAAGCAGTATCCCCTGAAGAGATATCTAGTTACTTGTAACTGACTGACTGAAACACCCTCATGAATGTGTAACAAACATATAAATGCTTATGTAAAACAAATATTAAGTTGGTGTGATCACAGGATTTAGACAATTATTAGGTTGGTGTAAAAATAATGTTTTATATATATAGTTGAACGCAAAAAACATTATTTTTGGACCAACCTAATAGCTCTATCTCTACTAGAATATAAAAGTCACTGTGTGTGTGAGTTTCTTCCTTAAAGGTTCCAAAACGGCTGAGCCTATCTTTCGCAAATTTAACACAAAGCTAATTTATATGTCTGGCAGTGTTCTTAGATATGTTTTGTACAGAATTTCGTCCGATAAGTATCGAAAATCGAATAAATCTGATCTTAAAAATAGTCTTTCTTCTTTTATAGATAAAAAGGAGAATATTTTACATGACACTAATTATATTTCCCTTTGACGGTGTAACAAATTATTCCCCTGTAAAAATTCTTTTTTATCTATGAGAAGAAAGACTATTTTTAAGATCGTCAAGCCCAAATACCAGCTGACAGAATATTGTAAACAAACACAGACGGAATTTGATGAACGACATTATTGTTGTTATGAGGAGCGTGCAATAAGTAATGCCCCTGACCCACTTCCAATTGTCTGATCTAGCTGAAATTTTGCATGTGCAATGATTTATATCTCTACGGGGTATGTGGCAAATTACAGCTCTGAACTAATTGTGGTTTCTGTTTTACAGGTGTTTGAACTGAGTCAGGTGTGAAATGGAACCTATTGAATGTTGAGCAGTGATCCAGTTTTTGTATTAGAAAGGACGCACACCACAGGAGACTTTTGATGAAATGAAAGAAACTTATGGTGATAATGCTCCATCATATGACCTTGTAAAACGCTGGCATCGTGAATTCAAACATGGCCGGAAGTCTGTGGAAACAGCTCCCAGCCCTGGCCGCCCCCTCTTCTGCCATTGATGAGGCATCTGTCCGTCAAGTTGAGGCTGCCATTTTGGAAGATCGGCGCATTACTATTCACCAAATAGCCCAAGATGTCAAGATTAGTACAGGGTCTGTAGAAACTATCATTCATGACCATTTGCATATGCATAAGGTGTCTGCCAGATCGATTCCCAGGTTGCTCACACCGTTCCAGAAGCGAGAACGCGTAGAGTGCTCGAGGATTAATTTGGAGATGTGCTAAGAAGATAAGTCAAAGTTTTTCAAAAGACTGGTTACACAGGATGAAACCTGGGTCCGTCACTATGATCCAGAAACCAAAGCCCAGTCAATGCAGTGGAAGCACTTGGACTCACCACCTCCAAAGAAGGCAAGGGTGCATGCAGCCCTCCACTGGCAAGGTCATGCTCACAGTCTTCTGGGACCAGGACGGAGTAGTGATGACAGATTTCCTGGCAAAGGGTACCACAATTACAGGAGCCTATTATGCTTCACTTTTGAAGAAATTAAGGGAAGCTATCAAAATCAAGAGGCGGGGCAAGATCAGCAAAGGTACCATCCTCCTGCAAGACAACACTCCGGTCCACAACTCGCATGTCGCCAGATCAGAAGCACGGGCGTGTGGTTATGAAATCCTTCCCCATCCTCCCTACTCTCCTGAGCTTGCACCCTCTGACTTTCACCTCTTCCCAGCCATGAAGTTGTTTTTGAAAGGAAAGCGTTTCCCAGATGATGCAACCTTGATTTCTGAAGTCACGTCGTGGTTGGAGGACCAACCTGGGGTGTTCTACAAAAACGTTCTCCAGAGCTGCATCAAGCGATGGGAGAAATGCATAATTCTGGTGCTTCCTATGTAGAGAAAGACTAATAACTGTGCCAAGTTTCGTTGCTCTACTGCTATGGGAAGTGGGTCAGGGGCATTACTTATTGCACGCCCCTCGTATTATTATTTTATTTTGTTTTTTTGTGAATTAGTCCACAGGGAAAATTATTCCTCGTAATATATAATAATCAATAGAGGATTGATTCTATAATGATACATATGTAATTTGCATAAATTAAAATATCATGTTCAAGCGTATTGTACGACCGGGCAACGCCAGGTGGCCAGCTAATATATATAAAGTGAGTTCAATATTTTATATAACCAGAGGTGATTAGAACGAACCAATCAAATGCCAGAATCACTTCATAAAATAGACTGAATCTTTTTTACTTCTTCAGTGATAACTTTCCGTCTCGACACGAGAAGACCACGATGTTGTGCTATATTGATCGTGACTGGATTAATTCTTTACGAGGAAAACCGTTTCTCTGACGGGATTTATGCTGCCATTTTTTATTTATTGATTCTTTTGCTAAGAAGTACATTTTTCTTATTTCAAGAATGGGTCTTCCTTATTTGGTTAAGTAATTGACTCTTCTGGTGCGTATATAACATTTTTGAATGCAATTCGCTCAGGGAGTTAACTAGTAGAAGCTTCACTGGCAATATTCAATTGCTGTAACATATGTTTATTCTACTTTTCAACATATGTGGTTGGTTAGTTTGGTTGCTTTGTGGCATATCAACCCTTTTTGGATTATTTAAAGCCAAATCTGCTCATTTTGGTGAAAGATTTTATGCTTCAAGTTCTTTATATCTTCAAATATTTATTTGTGGTGTTTGGTTTGGTTGTTTTGTTTTCCCACACATCAACCCGTTTTGGATTATTTAAAGCTAAGTCCGCTCATTTCGATAAGTTATATTTTAAGTCGTTTATATCTTCAAATATTCATTTATTGTGTTGGGTTTGAATGTTTTGGCATGTCAAGCTATTTTGGGCTATTAAATTGACAGCATTACTTTTTTTTTTTTACACAGTGATCACCACTTATCAAGGCCCGGAAGCCACTCAGGGATAAGGGTTATTGCAAGTACATTACGTTAGTGTGGAGATTTGATGAAGTGTTTACTTAAGGGGGCGGTTCATTAGGAATTTGTTTACGCTGGACTTGAAGACATCCAAGTTGTAGTCCGGTGGGAGGCAGGCAGACGGAACAGAGTTCCACAGGCATGCAGTTCTAAGAAAGAAGCTTTTCTTAAAGGCTTCATTTTTAACCTCATGAAGTAATGCTTTTAAACAATGTGACTAAATCTGTTTAGTAAAGAACAAACACTTTCTTTAGAGCGAGGGGTGGGCGTGGACAAAGATGAACAAAGCAAGTAAAGAAGACATTTTTGGTGACATAAATAGGTTATAAAAAATTAATATGGAATAAAAAATAAATAAAAAATAGATCCAATATCTGAAACGTTTATGTTCTTATCTTTCAAGGTAGGTGATGTTTGATTAACACAGCTGGTGTGTCATTATATAAAATAATGTTTCGTTTTTAACCCCCCCCTCCAAAAAAAATTATCATGGTAAACAACTGATAATCCCTACAGTAGAAAGGATTGATTGACTTATAAACAAAGAAATTTTCTTACAAAGGATTAGGATTAAAAGATTTTTTTTTTTCGATTTTTTTAGTTTTAAAGGTCATACAACCTCCAAAACGATATCATTTACTATTTTTGATGAAGGATGTATCTATGTATATAACTAGGCCAATGAGGGAGATAAAATTATCCACAATCAAATTTCCACCGATATATATGACCAACAGTTGGAAGAATGTGGTCATACAAGATTTGTATTGCATTCTATAGTGCAAAAGGGATCGACTAAAATATCAGTCAAGAAAAAAAAGATGATAGAGGAAGTGAGAGATCTGTGCACAGAAAATAATATTTTCATTATATATACATACTAGCATGGGTGCCCGGCGTTGCCCGAGTATTAAGAGGTGTATGTTGAGCAAAAAAAAAAAAAGTGGTCAATTTTTTAAAAATTTGACCCTTATTATGATCCCTTAACATTTATTGTTTTGGGCTCAAATCAAGTTATTAAGTTAGATCCATGTCCAAGGAATCTATATCTAAAATTTCAAGTGTGTAGACCCAAAATTGTCAGAGGAGTTTGGTAGAGTTCTCAAAGGTCGAATCGTTGAACTTTGACCCCTTAATCGCCAAATTTCTGGCCAAAAACCGATCACATCGATTTACTCAAATCTCAGTACCCTTTCGAGTCTGTAGACTAAAAATTGACAGAGTTATTGCGTAGGGAAATGTACACAGACACACAGACAGACAGTTTCACTTTTATATATATATATATATATATATATATATATATATATAAATAAATGATAAAAATGTTCATCTTACTCTTAACAAGAATCATCTCAGTCACCGCAATACCAGATTTATAAACAATAATGTAAGTGTATGTTTGTCCACCAATGAAAGTGTCATAGCACAGATGGTTTGGTTTTGTTTGACGGCATATCAACTCTTTTCAGGTTATTTAATGTTGAATCCAATTATTTTGGAAATAGTATTCATGATGGATTCAGTTATTTTGTAGAAGGTTTTTATTCTTCAAGCTCGTATTTTCAATCGCTAGTTTGTAGTGTTTGGTTCGGTTGTTTTATAGTGGATTTTATCATTTTTGCTCCCTGCCCTGTAGAACAGGGATGAGTTTTGCAATGGGAGAGAGAAAAGGATTACAGTATTAATGTTTGGAATATTTTAAGTAAGGAAACCAGTCAGGAAGTGGGGGGGGGGGGAGATAGAAAGAGAAAGAGAAAAAGGAAATGGGAAAAAGGAAAAGGAGGAAAAGGTGGGTTGTTGTTTTTGTTTTTGGTTTAGCAGAACATAAGTTTTTCAAAAGGAAGTAGAAAAACAAAAAGCATCAATGTTAAGTGCATTCCGTCTCAGGAAGCCAATATCTTCAGACAGCCTGATCTGATAGCACCAGGCCATAGCACAGAGGAGTGAATATGAATATATATATATATATATATATATATATATATATATAGATATAGATATAGATATGGTGTAAGGATGTAGCGAAAAAAAAATAAAGGGGAGAAGGTTAGGTAACATGAAGACGGGGGTCGCTGGATCTGCAGATGGGAGTCTGTTTAAAAGATGTACATCGTATATAGAGTTCATTATGCAAGGAGTGTGTATTTGTGTGTGTATGGGTTAGGTGTATGGCTAGGCCATTTGGCAAGGAGAAATTTCATTTTATGGGGACATTGCTTAAATATCTCATTTTTGGGAATACGTAAAATATAGTTTTTAAATAATTCGTGTGTATATATATATATATATATATATATATATATATATATATATATATGTTGTTTAAACAAAACTCAAGACTTCAAAGAATGTGCTGATAGTAACAAATAGTGTATTTCATGGTTAGTTACAATTCTTTCAAGACTATTCGGACAAATTCAAACATTATGTCGTTAGAAAATTTTCACAAGAACAGCCTTTCTTCAGACTTATTGAATAAAAAACACTTTAACAATAAAACATTATGGAAACCATTCCCCTTACAAGGAAAAGAAAACAAGCGAAAATATTTTACCTTGCAAAGTATTTTATATAAGACAATTTTTAGTTAACATGAAAATATAATATTCTAAAAAAAAAAAAAATTTTTAAATTAAAAAGAAAAAGCTATCCTAATTAAAACCTAGCAACGTAAAAAAAAAAAATAAGATTCTGTATGAAATGTGTAACAATATTTTAAAATGTTTAACGTAAATATAATTTATTTTGCGATGCTAATTCTGGCTTCACCGATTTTAAGTTTTAATGGTTCTCTCGTCTTTTTGATGTCCAACGACTTACATAAAAGAATTCGAAAGAGGCTGTAAGGTAGAAAAGAGGTATCAGCCCCAAGAGATTTTTAAATGAATCCTGTAAGCTGCTCAACCAGATCAGGTTATTTCTTCTTCTTCTTGAATCTGTTTAAATCAAGCAAAAACTCCAATCAATAAAAACTATCAAAAAGTCAAATGGTCAATTGGCGAATGAGACATTAGTGTTTTACACTTTTTCACAAAGTCAACGTTTGAGAGGTGGAGGCGAATCCTAGCGAAGCACTCGGATACATGTATCTCTCATACAGAAATGAAGTGTTAACCGCAAGAATGGACGCTTTGTTTTCTGCGTACTTATTGACGTACAAGGAAATGCTAGATTTAATAAAATGGCGACAAATTGTTGAGACAAATTTCATTTAGTTTTTTTTTTTTTCTAGCTATTTGCATTAAAGCATCGTTATTCGAGGAAAATCTTGAAAACTATTTCTATGTTGAAAATGTTGAATCAGTCGGAAATCATGATATAATCTGAAAGTAATGATATTGATTCCACAAGTTTTTCTGAAGACATTTAACGGTAAGGAAGAATAAGATAGAAAGACCATTTCATGATATAAAGTACATAATGATACAAACGTTTGACCATCTAAATTATGAGTTCCCAACCTTATTTTGCCCGTGGATCCTCTTTTTCACACACACACACACACACACACACACACACGGTCCTAGATATGACTTTAAACTATATCCAGTGGTGAGGCCCCAGCTTGAGGGCTTTGGGGAGTGTGGAGCCACCCTTTAACGACCATTGCTCCCAGGTCCACTCTGACCCGGAGTGGTAGTACCTGTTAGAGTCCCAACTATCGGTTAATTAGAAACAGACTTGAAAACAACAATTATATTAAAAAAATTTTCTTCAAAATCTTTGGATTCGGCATTAAATAGCCCGAAAAGGGTTGATATGCCGTAAAACAAAAACAACCAACCAACCATCTCTCTCTCTCTTTCTTTCTCTCTCGTGCCATTTATCTGTTCTTACTGATTCTCCCCTCTCTCTCTTTCTCCATGTCTCTCCTCGGCCTTTGTCTCTTTCTCTTTAAAACACTTCTGTGTGTGCATTCTTGCTTCTCCTTCTCTCTTTTTCCCCATCTTTTTATTAGCCTGAAAAGGGTCGATATGCCGTAAAACAAAAACAACCAATTAGCCACATACACGCACGTATGTAAATGGGCACTCAGCTCACACGCATTCACCACTGCTACTAAAAAGAAAACCTTCCAGCCCTCCTCAAAAATAATATTCATACAGCTTTTTTCCTGATGTTTTCTAATAAAGACGAAAAGCTCCATCGCGGCCAACTTCCAACTACACATGGAACTTATATGAATTCTTTTCGATCTTAAAAGATAAATTAAATAAAAATTGGGAAAATAAAAAGATATAATCAAACGGAAGCTTTTTTGTCTTTAAAAACATTTGTTGAAATATATATATATATATATATATATATATATATATATATATATAGAGAGAGAGAGAGAGAGAGAGAGAGAGAGAGAGAGAGAGATGTGCGGCATAATCATGTTGCCCCACCAGTTCTCTTTAGATAACTAAAGTTAAGCAACCCTGAACCTATCTAGTATCAAGTCTAGGCACTGTATGTGTTCTCTGCTTATTTCAGCATTGCTTCCAGTCGTCCTGAACCTCCACTTGCCACTCGTACTTAACATAGCCGACTCAGGAGAGGTGTAGTTGGAGATTGCACAACTCTTGCCACGAAAATTCCACACACAGGTACTTTTACAGTGGGTATCCATATTCTATCAAGACTGAAGAAATCTACCATATAAGTGCAAAAACTAAATCACAACACAATACTAGGAAAAAACTTATTTGACTTGCTTGAAATTTATAATTTTAACATATTTCGGAGTCAAACTCCATCCTCAGTATGTCGTTTTCTTTTTCTTCTTCTTTCTTGCCATGTTGTAAAGTTGGAGGAAGAAAAGTCTGTTTGTAAAGATCTGCGTGTTGTATCTCAGCGGTTGTATTTATAAGTGGAATCTAAAAGATATTTCTTATCATATATACGTAGACCATGTTTGTTCTTTATAGATGTATGTGGGTTTATTGCAATCATGTATACTAGAAGGACCCGTGGAAAGTACACATAATAAGAAATATATTTAATCAACAAATGTATGCGTATGAAGAGATATTTTTCTGGATAGAAGAAAAACATCATCATCAACAACAACAAAGCATTAATATAAGTATTCAAAACAAGGTGCTAACGAATAGAAAATAAACGCGATCCTTTGAAAAGTTTAATTAATAATTCCTAACAAAAAACGTGAAATATATTTAATCAACAGATGTGTTTTGATAAAGCCAACATTTATTTAATAGCACAAAAATTAATTTTTTAGTCAGAAAAACGAATGGCATGTAAAATAAAATATACATCAAGTGCGTTTGAAAGCCAAATCACAACGTAATATTAGGA
>NC_136513.1:79643087-79705587 GCF_053919585.1 Euprymna scolopes | reverse complement strand
CTCTCACTCGTGGTCGAGACGGTTAAGTAGTTTTTTTTTTTAAATTACATTTTAACCCCAAACAAGGCACATTGCCACTTTGGTGTAGGGGGCTACTATCAGGAGCAGCAAATACTGGGGCACTATGTTGGGATTTGGGCAGCAAGATGTCGGTTCACGTTACACTTGAACTTCTGCATGTCAGTACAGTTAGGGAAGCAGGAACCTGGAATGGAATTCCAGAGTCTAGCGGTTCTGGGGAAGTTGGCTTTGGTTTCCACCTCCGCGTCAAGGCTTCCGGATTCAATCCCTTTTTCCGACCAAAACTATTTTTTTTTCTTTTACACCTTTAAACACCCGGGCAAAGTTTTTTTTTTTTTATTACTTCGCTTATTCTTTAGTTTACCTCTCCCCCATACACAGGTTTATTTATGCCATTTTTTTTTCTGTTTTTTTTTTGGGGGGGGGGTTTACATCTTTTTTATAATATTTAAGCAGGGTTATTAATTACCTCCCCATACACACACCTACAAACACCCGGGCAACGCCGGGTACCCTCCGCTAGTCTTTAATATAAAGGGCAAAAATCTGTTTAAATGTATGTATGTATGCCTTGCAAAAACTTTCAACAGAGGCGACGGATTTTCACGAGATCAGTATCATTTTGAAGCTCAACCCTTTGGACGACAAATATTGAAAAATTGGCTAAAAATATTAATTCCTTTACCCTCAACGTGGCACTTTTCTACAGGGAGGAGTAGCAAAAAAATCATTCCTTCATGACAGTTTAGCCATACACGCATGCACAAAAATGTTCTTTCTTGAATTAGTCTAAATATCAAAAGAAAAAAAAAAAAAAACGACAATTTCGCTGACGCGGTCATAGACCAGTCGGTATGGTAGCAGCGTTGTTATCTTAAGATTTCACATTCGAGCCGAGATGTCAGGCATATATTTTTTTCGATGTTTAAAGTTTTAATATTGAAACAGCGTTACTTATGCCATTTTTTTCCATGATGTTCGCTGTTTTTTTCCCCCGATTTTTAAAGAAGTTTTAATATCGTTCGCTTATTTTTTTATTTTGCATCACGTTTGTTGTTCTTTTTTTTTTATAACGTTCGCCTATTCTTTATTTTCTATTTTGTTTTGATTTACACCCTCCCCCCACACATACACCTTCAAACACCCTGGCAACGCCGGGTACCGCCGCTAGTACTAAATAAGAAAACAGAAATTCCTGAGTATATATTTGGTAGTTTCCATGTCGTTCTTAATCAAACGAAAAAAAAAGAAAAAAAATTTTTTATAATTTTTTTTTTCTTTTTTAAATATATAAATAAATAAATAAATAAATATAAAGGATAAGCATACAGTGTTCCTCCTCTGAATGTCTTCTTTAAAACAGCAATCAAGGACAATGGCAGAATATGTTGATTCATTCAAATTATGTATTTTTATTAGGAACAAAAAAAAAATCAATGCAGAGAATTCTTTTTAAATATTTAAAAGGAAAAATTGCTCAGAAAACACCCAAACAGCTTTACCAAGAGAGGAATTAAACATGTTATGCATATCATGTAATGAAGAGAATGTGTTTGGAAAACCGAGGGCATAACTTGAAGATTATATCCCATATGTGCAAGGGAAACTGCCTGGAAATTGCTTCAACATAAACTTCAATTATTAATTTCATTTGTGATTCATTTCTTTTTCTGTATCATCTTTGATTCATAATGAACATATTTAGTTACCTGTATCTTGTCTGCTGTATTCTATTGCCTTCAATATGAAGGACGAACATTTGCAAAATGCCAGCAGTCTGAGGAAATAATTTGTCAGAGTAGAAAATCTACGGACATCTATGGTGATGGAGGCGGGGGGGGGTGATTTTGTTGCTAGTTAAGTGGATTATTTTACATTGCTGAGGGTACAAGTGCAGATAGTTCATTGAAACACATCCCGTAAAAGTATTTCTAAAACAAGCACAGGGATGCAAAACTGAAGTGATGCAACAGAGGCTGGAGTTTGACAGACCTATTGAGTTAGAAATTATTGTTTTTGCACAAGAGAAAGAACTTAGTGGCTTATGTGTCTATTTAGATATTGTAAAAGTATTCCACGTATGAGTGAACAATGGCTTTATAGTGATATACAATACTGTTTAGTGTGAGCAGTTTTCTAGCCCAGTAAGGGGAGCCTACCTTCTTTGTAGAAAACTTGGCAGCATTTTCTATGTATTTATTCAACTTTATGTTGCCTAAAAATTAGTGATGGGACGATTCCAATATGAAATATTTCACGTAAAAAAAAGTGTTATTGAAATGGGATAGGTATTTAGAACACTAAAATATTTACAGTTAAATATTCATAATGAAACATTAGAATTTTAGTTGAGAATAATAATATACAGTTAACTAAAACATTACGAGTGACGTGGAAGAACAAAGAAACAAGATCTTGATATAGTCACATAGTCAGTGAGAGAGTTTGTCAGTCGGTCAGTTAGTTGGGGATTGAGCTAGCAGATGGGGATTGAGTTAAGTCACTGAGCTGTAAGCTCGGAAGGAATTTGGTCCATGGAAGCATCTAGTGGAACACAATTAGTGAGGATGTAGAACATTGGAGAAGCATGCAAACTAATGGAACATTATGGAAATAAAGATCTAAAAACTGTAACTCAGCATTTTGTTGTTTCCATTCGGAAGAAGGTGCTTTCATTATTGGTGCAATCATCAAAAGAGGGGGAAGGGGAGATATGCAACTTTTCTGGTGCCAAGCATACAAAGATAGTATTTGTCTTTTTGTTAAAGAACTGTTCCTTGTACGTTATTGTCTCGTTTGGTGAACTGTATTGAATACTAGCAGATGTACTCGGTGTTGCCTGGTATTAAACATAACGTTAAATTCCTTTAAAAAAAAAAAATGGAAAGAAACTGAGACATGTGTATGCGAGTATTATATTTTTTTCAAACACTTCATTTCTTGTAAGTAAAAAAAAAAAAAATGCTTGAGCTGAAATCAAAACCAACACCTAAAACTATCAGACCAGCTTGCCATGATCTTTAAAAAGTATTTTCAAACCAATATATTCTTAGCATAAGATGTCATGTGAACGATTCGCACATGTGTAGTCGTTGACAACAGTTGACAAAAGATAAAAATCCGATGACCCCAAGTACCAATTTTTCAATTTTGACTCCTTAGCAGTCCTTTTTCTGAATGAAAACCGATTAAAAAATTTTCAACGGGTCTGAATACTCTATATACTAAATTTAAAATCTGTAGATAAAAAATTTGTTGAGTATATAGGTTGAGAGCTGTCCTTACACACACATACACACTTTCACTTTTATAGATATATAGACGTGTAACATGCACCCGAAAATGAACATTATACAATTACATGAACACTAAACGATACAATTTAAATACACGTCATTCAGACTTACATGACACAGACACTTGGTGTATACAGTAATTGTTTTATCTTAACAGATGCTAACCATCTCAATGCTCATCGCCAGCCTCACCATAATTTCTGGGTGAATCATCAGCAACACCCAAATGTTCATGGGCCTTGAAGATGATGTTTCAAGCTAGCAGTTGGCTTGCACACTTTGCCACACATATGGCAGACAAAGTTGAGTATTGAAACTGGTTTCACTTCTGCCTCCTCTGCCCACATGTTTTTTTTTTTTTGCAGTTAATGTAAGCAACGTTTGAGAGGAGCATCCAATCACAAGCCTCACATTTCAAACTGTTCAACGACACATTGCCGTCTCTAAGATTTCTCTCGAGCTCAACATGATCGATTCTTTTCCTCTCAAAAACTGCAGGTCCACTTCTAACTAGCCTTCTCTATTCAGGTCAGCATTTCACTAAGGTTTCTCAGTTCTGAACAGGAATCTTGAAGGCTTTAACATTGTCTTTTATGCATATATGCATATGTGTACACCTGCTATCCAACAATTGTTAAGAAGCACAAAAAAAAAATAATAACATCCGAAACGTCCTTACCTGCCAGAGAACTTTCTTCCAGGTGTCTTTCTGAAGTAAGCTTCCATGAGCTGAGAGGGTAGAGAAGAGGGTCTGACCAGCACTTTTTCTGGTTGCAGGACGCTGGTCCACACAGAGTTCACCAAGTTTAGAAAACAGGCACATCCAGAGAATGTCAAATGGAGGCATGGCGTTTGAATCGTTTGGATTCTCATTTGACTGACCAGAATCCTCATCGAGTTCTTGCTGGATTTTCACTCGGTTCTGGTAGAAATAATCGGCAATGTTCCACTGAAAAGAGAAACAGAAACAATGAGCAAAAAAGAAATGCATTACAGTGAACCTATATAACAACTATAGAGAAAATAGGCATCGCATGCCTAGTAGAGAGAGCGGGCTGTGTTCTCCACAGCACGTGATCCAGTTAAAATGAAATCAAGTATGAAGTCATCTAATAATTTGCATTTTCATTCGTTTTAAATATTTAAAAAGTAAAAATGCAATTCTATTGCTCAGAAAACACCCAAACAGCTTTACTGAAAGAGGAATTAACCATGTTACACATATCATATATGAAGTCATGTGATTCAGTTAAAACAAAATTATCTAATAATTTGCATTGTCATCAAGTGACAACACACACACGAGAACTTGAATGCCTACTGCAGAGAACTTGAATGCCTACTAGACACTGTCCTCGAGTGCCTAAGGTCTCTCTGTAAAGGGGTTTGTCAGAACAATCTGGCATGAGGATACTTTTTCCATAGAAGTAAACCTTGACCAAATATTCAAAATCACATAGTATTCGCTGCCCAAATAAGATCTCACTATGGCTAACCCATATTAGCTTTTACGAGGACTGGTGCACCTTCTCCAAGTGATGTTACCTCAAGTAATAGCACAAAACTGGATACTCCACCAGACTAGATAAATTCTTGTCCTGGAATTCAGTAAGACCAAGAGACCAAAACAAAAGATATACTGCAACGTATAAAAATGGTTTATTGGGGAAAGGAAAATTATGTTCTCAATTACTTTACTAACTCAGTGTTTGAGAAATAAAGAACTTTAATGGAACATTCAAATATCTATGTATCTCGTATAGACTTCAAGTGTTAGCCCCAGGTTGTGGGCCCCTTGATTTCTGAGAACTTCAACTGAAGTAAAATAAAACAAAAGTAATAATATTCAGTTGGGTTTAAATAGCTGTTCTCCTCATACATAGTGGAGGGTGGGGATCGTTTTGTGTGTGTGCATGCATACTATGAAGGAGAAGTGAAACCTTTTTTTGAACCCAACTGCATTTGTGATAATCTTTATTTAGTGATAATTTTTATGGGAACTGTAATGAAAAAGAACACTGGTAAAAAGACAAAAGAGGAAGACGAAGGGGATGGGTTGGTTGTTTTACGGCATATCAACCCTTTTCAGGTTATTTAATGCCGAATCCAAAGATTTTGAAGAAAATTTTTTTAATAGAATATATTTGTTGGTTTCAAGTCGGTTTCTATTTAACCCATAGTTGGCACTATCACTCCGGGTCAGAGTGGACTTGGGAGCAATGCCAATTAAAGAGTGGCTCCACACTCCACAAAGCCCACAAGCTGGGGCTTCACCACTGGATATAGTTTAAGGTCATATCCAGGACTGAAGACGAAGGGGAGAAGATGAAAAGCGAAGACAAATGTTATGTAGTGACCCTTTGGCTATGATCACGGCATACTGTCTGTGTTATGTTGTGGCGGGCAGTGCCAAGGGTCAGAACGATTATTATGATAAATTGCTAAATTATTTAGGTTAAAAAGATATTCAGAAAAATGTTTAAAAAAAAAAAAATGTTAGTTAGATGTTATGAATAGAGGAAAAGCATAAACAAAGTTAGTTTGGAATTTAGTTTAGCCACTGAGTTAGTTAGCGGACAGGAGTTGTCTGTGTTGTCTAATGGAAGCCTCTACGTACGAACTAAGAAAATGTAAGAATACAAATTAAGAGCTGCAAACTCCAAGACGTGGAACATTTTGGAAATAAAGATCTGGAAATGATAACTCAACATTTTGGGTGTTCCATTCGGAAGCAGATGCCTTCATTTCAAATGCCTACCACCAGAGGAGAGGGAGACAATAAGGTATGTGACCTTTTCAGGTGTCAAGCAGACAAGGGTGTTATTCGTTATCGTCAAAGACTGTCTGTGTATTGTCCCGTTAGTTATTCATGAATATGTGAAAGCACCCATATGCACATAGAAAGACTATTGATTATGTACGTAACAAATCGACGCGTAGACACACACTCGCATACAAAGATAAGTAACTGTGCTATAATTATGTTAAATATTTAACTGGGGAATTTTGGCTCAAGGAAAAATATTATGAATAGAGGAAAAGCATTAACAAAGCTAGTTTGGAATTTGGTTTAGTAAACAAAGATGTGACTGGCGTGACAAACGATATTGTCCATTCTGGCTGATGTAAGAGACATGCAAGCCAGGAGAAATAAGAATTAGGAGTTAGTCTGAAACGAAAAGGCCAAGAAATGAGTAAGTAGTTAGCTAGCCACTTGGTTAATTGTTTCTGTGGTCCGATGGAAGCATCTACGAACTAAGATGAAAGGGAGAACATCAACAACTGCAAACTCTGAGATGCAGAACATTTGAAAATAAAGATCTGGAAATGATAACTCGACGTTTAGATATTCCATTTGGAAGATGATGCCTTCATTTCAGGTGCCCGCTGCCAAAGGAGAGGGAGACAATGAATAAGGTATGTGACCTGTCGGGCGTTAAGTAGACAAGAGTGTTATTCGTCATTGTTAAAGACTGTCCATTTATTGTCCCGTTTGTTATTGTCGTGAATATGTATAAACATCAACATGCACATAACAGATCAATACGTACAGACAGCCATGTACAAAGGCAACTGTCCTTATAATTCTGAACACTAGACAATACACGAGCATCGATTACAGAAACACGCATACTTTATATTACACTAGACATACAGAGACACAATTATATAAATCTGACAATAGAAGATGAGGAGCCAAGAAGAAAATAATGAAGACGTCTATGAAGATGATGAAAAAGGAAACGATGATGACAGAGGTAATATAAAATAAAAACCGGCTGCCACATCACCATTGCGACTACCAAAAAATAGCCAGCAGATTCTGTTAACAATATGGATGCACCATAGGGATGAAAAACATCTCATCTATAATATAAATCTCCCCTGTCTGTTTAAATGTATGTATATATGTCTCACAAAAACTTTTGACAGAGACGACGGATTTTCACGAGATCAGTACCATTTTGAAGCTTGACCCTTCGAACGACATTTATCGAAAATTTGGCCCCAAAATTAATTCCTTCACTCTCAACTGGGGATTTTTCTACAAGGAGGGGTCGCTTTTTTCGCTGATATTTTCGAAAGTCATCGCCTCTATTCAATTGTCTAGCCTTAATTTAAACCTACGTCACTTCCGGTTTGGCGATGGACGCAACAGCTAACGTGCAGCATTTTTTTTTTTTTTCACATTCTTTTCCTCCTTCGCAGTACAGGTTCGAGCCTGCTTACTATAACTTTTTTTTTTTGCTCAACCAACGCCCTTAAACACACCACTTTCTTTCCCGCCTTTGCGTCACGGGTTCAAGGCTGCCTGCCTACTACAACTTATCTTATTTTTTTTGCTCAACACGCACCTACAAACACCCGGGCAACGCAATGCACCCATGCTAATATAAAATAAAATAAAATATTAGAAAATCTGACATTTAGAAAAAAAGAAAATGAATGAAAATAGAGCTACAAAAATAAGAAACATATATAAAAAATGTACAGCTGAATGTCAGTAATATATTGGCCACATTTGCCGTCATGAAATGCTATTTTACAGGAAAAACAAATGAAACTTTCACTGTTGAAAGTCCTTAAAACATGATATTGAAAAAGCACTTTAAGGCACACAATGTTAAGAGTTGAAAAGGAAGGCTTCGACATAAGTTTGAGTGCTTGTTTGTTTATATTGGTGATTATTTAAACTAACGCATTTCAGGTGAAAATGTTATTATGTACTTGTGTACCCTGCTGAAATTAGTATAAATTCTGAAGTTTACAAAAAATGATCATGTAGAAAAATAAGAGGAGTGTTCTACAAGTAATACCTACTATTTTTTTTATCCCATCTAAATGCATGAGATTGCAAATTGCATTATGATGAATGAACTGATACATTCAGAACTTTCATTTCTTTGTTGCAGATATTGATGGTGTGGTTGGTTGGTTGTTTTTGTTTTACGGCATGTCAACACTTTTCGGGTTATTTAATGCCGAATCCAAAGATTTTGAAGAAAAATTTTTAATAAAATATATTTGTTGTTTTCACGTCGGTTTCTATTTAACCCATAGTTGGGACCCTAACAGGTACTACCACACCGGGTCAGAGTGGACCTGGGAGCAATGGTAATTAAAGGGTGGCTCCACACTCCCCAAAGCCCGCAAGTTGGGGCCTCACCACTGGATATAGTTTAAGGTCATATCCAGGACCTTGATGGTGTGAGATGCTAAGAAAGCAACTCCTGTCATGGACGTGCATCATTGAATTTCTAGCAAATATACATTGAGAATGGTGATGACTATGCAGAAAAAGAAGTTCGGGAGCATAAAAGGGTCACTCGTTTTAATAATACAACTTCTGTATGCATAACTCTTCAACTTTTTGAATTAAAAAATAAATCGGGGGCTTTACTGTCGTAATTACAAGTAAAAACAAAATTTTTCGAGTTTAGCGATTTGAGTTTTAATGCATGTTTTATTGATGGAGAGTTCGCAAGATCCAAGGGAAGTAACTGCAATTGATAATTTTGACTAAATCAACCATACCCTCATCTTTAATCCAGATATTTGGGATCGTTTTTGTGGCTGATTTTTTATTTAAATAAATTCTACCATGTCAGTTACTGGATCATTTTCCGTAATTTTTTAAATTTATACTTATATCAGCAGGACATGTAAGTACGTAAGAATGTTTTTACCTGAGATGCGTCAGTTTAAAAGATCACTAAATTTTAGTTTCCTGTAAAGTGGATGAGAGGGGTCAAATCTGAAAAAAATTAGCTGGAAACATAAAACTCTCACCCATGTTCAAATACTTTTGTTGGTTTCATCCTTGCATAAACTTTGCCCCCAGGAATTCTTTCAGTTTGCCCGCAAGCTCAAACCTTTGGCATTTCTCTTCTTTTGTGCATTTCAGATGTATTTCAAATGGGAAAGACGTGAATGCCACCAAATATCGTGAGCAAAATTTGGCTGCATACAATTACGATATACTTGGGAAATTATGGTGTGACTACACTGTAATAGCAAAATCCGCAAAACGAAAACTCGATTAAAAAAATATAGTAACTACTGACTCTTTGCATCAATTTCATCTAAAAGCAATGACATCTACTTACTTGGCATGTCAAAAATACTTAAATATTATCGCATTATTTAAAAAAAAAACAAACGAGTTTTTCATGTTTATTGCAATAAAAACTTAAGATATTTCTTTGAGAGCACGTGACATAAGGGAAATAACTCAGTTATCCTAAAAACAAGGTAATTAACTCCTATTTATAATTGTTAATGCACAATTTTTTTTTTTTTTTTTTTACACGGTGGTCACCGCTTACCAAGGCCCGGAAGCCACTCAGGGATAAGGGTTATTGCAAGTACAGTACGTTAGTGTGGAGATTTGATGAAGTGTTTACTTAAGAGAGCGGTTCATTAGAAATTTGTTAACGTTGGACTTGAAGACATCCAAGTTGTAGTCAGGTGGGAAGCAGGCAGACGGAACAATTTATTTAAAATAAACAATAGTTACATGCTGTTTACATCCCCTTGAAACTCGCCGGTGTTTTGTTAGTCACACATTTTATTTTCATCAAAAAATTGTTTTCTTTAATAATTTTTTTCTACCTTATCGTTTTTCATAATTTTTTCATATATTCATAACATATTAAGTAAAGGTTATTGGTTTGTTTTAAATTCAATATTAAAAATTTCGAATTTCGCTATTACAGTGTAGTTGCACCCAAATTTTATATATACATGTTAAATTTCATTGATTCATCTTGAATAGTTTGTTTTTTTTTTTTACAAAATTTTTGTTTAATGAAAACACAAAAATGTCTACTCTATTTTTAGGAAAAAGGTGGTGTTATTTTTTTGTTTCAATTCTCATATTTCAAAAAGTTATGGACGAATTTTAATAATTTCAAAATTAAGAATCTTTCATTTATATCTTTTTATAAATCTCCATTTTTATAGCAGTTTCATTTTTCTGTGAGCATTGCTAAGGAATATGTGAAACATTGTTCGGAAACCAACACATTGTGGCCTCAGTTGAAAAGCAGACAAAGAATAGAAAAGAGCTTCAACTCGCTTTTTTTTTTTTTTTTTGTCGTACAACATTTCCTCATTCTCTTCTTTAGATGATGCCCTCATTGAATCATCGGCTCAACTATCATCCACGCCTTTCACGTGATCTCTAATGTTATTCCAGTTTCTAACATGATCTCTTTTTTTTTAATCTTTATTTTTCCCTACCAGTGACGTCATATTGCATGCATTTGCATCCGTGCAATGTTACATATGCAGGTATGAGCTCTGACCCTATGTTCAGACTCAGAAAACTTAATCTGGCCTACACATGGTCACAGGTTGCTCATGCAGGCTCTAGATCAGAGTTTCCCAACCTGGGTGCGAGACCATATTCCAGAAGAGTTTAGATCATTTTTTTTGTTGTTTTTTTTTTTTGCAACGTACTAATTTTTTGTTTTCATTTTAAGGTTAAGTATTTTTATCGAGAGTTATTCACATCAATACTGCTATCAAGACATCCAAATACAGATGGGCAGGGCAGGGCAGGGCAGGGCAGGGCAGGTAGCCAGACACCATGACAACAGATGGTCCATCAGGACAATGGAATGGACAGCTCGTGAACATAAGAGGCCAAAGGGAAGACCAATAACAGGATGGAGGGACGACCTGATACAACACATGGGTCCCACATGACAGCAGATAGCAGCTCGGGACAGAGATGGCTAAAATCCAGGGAGGAATCCTCATTGAGTGATAAAACCCTTATATATTGATTGATTGTTATTAAGTTATTATTATACTGTAGTTGCACCGAAATTGCTAAATAAATAAATAATAATAATGCCGTATTCTCAACATAAGATATGCAAACGTTGAATTGCTCGAATTTTCTGGAAAATATCTGGTTTGTTTTAAAGCATATGAACCATGCATTAATTATATAAATCCCCCACTTATTAAATATTAGATTAATTGAATACACAGTACAAAACGTTCTATTAGTTGAGTATCAGTTGATTAAAATGTTTCCCAAAGTAGTTTATTTGTAATTGAACCATTCTAAAGTCTTAGACATGTGAAAAGGAAATAAATAATGTTTATCGAGAAATTATTTCTCCGTTTCTGCAAGCGTATTTAAATGGTTTCATTTCATGCTTTGTTTTTGTTCAAATGTATGTAAATAATGCAATTTAACTTTATATATACATTTATGTGTAGCAGGCCGCCCGGCATGGCCCGGTCGTAAAATACACAAATATTATATTACAATTAATGCAGAATTTTTTATTTGTTATAAACAGAAATACCGTGGGTATTAAACGTATCATTCAATTCCTTAAAAAAAAAGAAAGAAAAACGGAAAGAAAATGAGACATGTGCATGTTTTTTCTAAATAGTTCACAAATAGTTCTAAATAAAAAAAATACTCTAGCTAAAGACAGTGAGTCAACTACGATAACCATTAGATCAGCTTGATAGTATTTTTAAAAAGATAAAGTACACAAAAAAATTAAAAACACTATGTATGATGTATATAATTAATAAGTTAAGATAAAATAAATCAGACACGATGGAAGAAAAATGGAAAAGGAGAAGATCAAAAACGCAGTGTTGCATTTCGCTTTTATGTATTCAGAGGAATCAGATTATATATATATATATATATATATATATATATATATGATGATTGCAACGTCTTGTCAGACGAGTGCCACTCCCTCAGAAATTTAAAATCCATGAGCCCAAATGCCTGAGGGAGTATCTATACAAAGATGATGTTACAGAGTCTTAGCTTTGTACGACAGCTAAGTCTCTCTCTCGGTTCAAAATGTTGAGATCCAGCAACAAGCAAGAGCAAGATAGCCAGCAACAAATTAAACTGCAGACCAGCTTAATGCGGGTACTGGTCTCCTGCTTTATGGTTTTTTAAATCAGAGATTTGCTTCTCCTAGAAAGGTTGCCTTCACCACGGCTTACAGGAGCCCTCTCCACCCCAATACACACATACACACACACAAATATACACGGTGCTAGTTGGCCGTTGACCCAGAAAAAGAGTTCATTCGCCCTTTGGAAGGTCTTGTTTTTAATCCTCCAGGGAGACTAGCCGCCCTCCTCACCAAACAAGTCTGGTGGGGGAACCAGTTTAGTCGCAGGTGACCCGACCATGAGGCAGGTAGTACTGGGTTACATGGTACCAGTAGCATATGACATGACCTGACGCCATATATATATATATATATATATATATATATATACACACACACACACACACACACGCTGTTTAGTTAAGCTTGCTAGCTAATCAGATTTATTTTTGTTCCCTTCCATGGATTAATGTTTTCATTAGCCAATGGCAGGGGTTCTTCCAAACAAAGGTTTGGCTGACTTTTACGTCCTCTTCTTTTGTTCTGTTTTGTCTAAGAGTGATACAGCTTCTTGTGACTGTGCCGAATTAATAAATGACCTTATTTAAACGTGTGTGCTTGGAATACTTTTTCTGGTGCTGGTTTACTTTAGATTTTTTTTTTATCTAATTATTCTATTTTTCTTATGAGTTTTTATCCTAAAGTAAAGTTTACTCTGTAGATACAATTTTTTTGTTATTTCACTTCTACAGTTTTATAGGTTTCGAGGGTCTTTAAAGTTTAGAATTTCAAATTTCTTATTCAGACATAATTTACACAGGACGTCTAAATATTTGCATGTAATGGCCTGTAGTATTTTTAACTAGATTATTGGTGAACAACTGTTTTATTTCAAATAAGGACACCAATTCAGCGCATTCACAGAAAAAGAGGATGTGTCACCCCCACAGAAAACAGCAGGCAAACATAGATGCCAATTTAATGCGACCAATCATGCATTTGCTTAGTGATGAAAAATCTGTTTCAAACTAAAACGTGACAGATTGATGGACAAGCTCGATCTGTCTGGACGCATCTGGAATTAAGCTACCCTAAAAAAGGTAACAATGTCGCAAATGAAATGCTTCCTGCACAATGAATGAATCAAATAAACCTGCTTAAATAAAAGGAAAAAAAATTGACATCTTTGAACGAGGAGAAATGTATATTTAGATATGAAGAGACGAAAAAAAAAAAAAAAAAACAACAACCCTGAAACGTTTAAGAATTGTTTCTATTGTCATTAGAATAGAGATTTCAAAGAAAGTAAGAAAGGTTTCTCAATATGCACCCCGCCCCCACCATGCTTTCAGTTTAAAATAAGAATGACGCTTTCCATTCATTCGGATGGAACAAAAAAATAGGAGACATTATTTTGGAATGTTCCTTTTATAATTGTGGTATCTGTTGTAATATTTTTGCCTTATTAAGAGGGTATGATTTGGACGATTTCATTTATAAGCATGAGTGATAAGGACAAACCAATCAGATGCCAGAATAGCTTTATATAAAACTAGCAGTTCAACCCGGCTTTGCTCGGGCCTATGTACTGTTCATAACTTTATGTGCATATGTATTTCTATATTAAAAAGTTTGACCCAGGTCCAGGTAACTAACACCTAAAATTTCAAGTGTTTAGACCCAATATTGGCAAAGGAGTTTGGTAGAGTCTGCAAAGGTCAACTCTTTCAACTTTGACCACTTGGCAGCCAAATGTTCACCCAAAAACTGATTAAAAAGCTTGCTGCATGTCTGAATACCCTTTATGTAAAATTTCAAATGTTTAGACCCAAAACTGGTTGAATAGTTTACTAGAGACCGCAATGATCAAATCTCTTGAACTTGGCAGCCAAATTTTCGGCCAAAACCTGATTAAAAAGCTTGCCCTATGTCTGAATACACTTTATGTAAAATTTCAAATGTTTAGACCAAAAATTGGCTAGCTGAGTAATTTGGTAGAGACCAAAGGTCAAATTTTTAAAAACTTTGACCCCATTAATTTATTGTTTTGAGCTCAAATCAAATTAAAAAGTTTGATCCATGGCCAAGTAACCTACATCTAAAATTTCAAGTGTTTAGACCCAAAATTGGTAGAGTTTTCAAAGGACAAATCGTTGAACTTTGACCCCTTTACAGTAAAATTTCTGGCCCAAAACCTATTGAAAAGATTTTCCCAACTCTCAATACTCCTTATGTCAAATCTCGAGTCTGTAGACTGAAAATTGACAGAGTAGTTTGGTAGGGAAATGTACACACACACACTCACAGGCAGGCAATTTCACTTTTATGGATATATAGATATACTGAATCTCTGAATTCTTTCGCAATAACTTTCTGTCTTGACAAAAGAAGACAACTACATTCTGCTGATCGTGACTAGATTAATTCTTCTCTGACTGGATTTATGCAACCATTTTTTTTTTCTAGGGAGAACTATATCTTTCTATTTCAAGAATGGTTCTACACTATTTGAACACAAAATAGACTCTTCCAATTACTATATAATATTTTGAATGAAATGCAAAGAAGTTAAGTAGGAGAAGCGTCACTGCCAATATTTTGTTGCTGTAATTCAAATCTGTTCTTCTTTTAAACATATGTCGAGTCATTTTGGTAAAAATTTGATACTTCAAATTCTTCAAATATTTATTTATAGTGTTTGGTTTGATTTGGTTGCTTTGTTTTAGGGCATATCAACCCCTCTCAGGTTATTTAATGCTGAATCTAGTCATTTTGATAAAAGTCTTTATGTTTCAAGTTCTTTATATCTTCAAATATTACTTCATGGTGCTTGGTTTGATTTTTTGTAGAAGGAAATTCTTGTTTTTGTTTTTGACTTTGCATAACATGATTGAGTTTTGCAAAGGAAAAGGAAAAATAATAACATCATTGTTTGGTGTATTTTTGGTTACAAAGATAGTATCTTCAGACAGTCTGATCTGGTAGCACCAGTTACCCTAACAGATATTACCAGTCCAGGCTAGAATGGACCTGGGAGCAATGGTAACTCAAGAGCAACTCAACATTTCTCATCACTGGATGTCATTTAGGGTAATTCCCAAGCTTAATACTTTTTGGAGCGGTAGAATGATCAGATCACTTTTCTTGCGACTTTAACAATGGATTTGATCTAGGTCTTTGATTTCAAATCCGAAGGTCAGTCCCCAAAGACTATTAAAGCAAAAAGCTTTTTCAAGGGGCAGGCGATTCATTTCAATTGGGACAAAACATTTAATCAAGGTTTTCTCTATCTCTCAAATGTTGAGTTTGTAATGCAGCAAAGGACACCCATTCCAGAATAAGAATTCATCTG
This sequence comes from Euprymna scolopes, assembly GCF_053919585.1. Classification (NCBI taxonomy): domain Eukaryota; kingdom Metazoa; phylum Mollusca; class Cephalopoda; order Sepiida; family Sepiolidae; genus Euprymna; species Euprymna scolopes. The sequence goes on along the minus strand of NC_136513.1, from coordinate 79,690,033 downwards.
GTCTGGTTGAATATCCAGCTATGTGCTGTTATTTGAGTTAACATAGTTTGGTGCATTCAACCAAGAAGGGAAGCAGGACAGCGGAACAGTGTTCCACAGGTGAGCAATTCTGGGAAAGAAGCTTTGATCATAGATTCTGCATTTATATTTAGGAACAGATAGAGAGTGGGGGAAATCGTTCATAGTGGTTATAGCTAGTCGAGGGTTTTTGTGAAAGTTTGGCAAGGGGAAACGATAGATTGGAGTTCAGTCGAGTACTTACCATGAAAATAACGATAGAGCAGAAACAGGCTCGCGATATCTCTTCTGTGGGTTTGGTTTGGCTTTACAACATATCAATCTTTTTTGTCGTGGGGGTGGGGGTATTTAATACAGAGTTCCGTAATTTGGATTTTTTTTTTTGCCATGGGTTAGATATTTTAACTTAAGTAAATCAAGCCAGCTTTTTTTTTTAGATCATTAGGTGTTGTGGACTCTTTTTTTTGGGGGGGGGGGTAAAGTCGGATTGAGTTAAGATTATATTCTTTTGTATAATTTACTTTTTTCAGAAATGTAAGTATTTTGTTAGAATTTATTTTTTTAAACAGTGTGTGTTCTATCCAAATGCGGGACAAAACCACTTCCTCCCTGCGATTTGGAAAAGTTTGTTATTTGGACAGTTATTCCATTGTTCTTCGTAATGAGATTATTAATTGTTTGTAGTCAGAGTGTGGAATTTTTATATTGCTTACATTGAGTTTTAGTGCGTTTTTTGGTAGCTATGTTGGTTTTTTTATTCTTTGTAATAGGTTGAGGAGTAGTGGGTAATTAAAGTTTTGGTTCTTTAAGGATTCAAGAACTGATAGGACATCAGAAAAAATCATAAATTTTTTTGTGGGTGAGGTCAGTAATTAGGTCTATGACTGGCTTCAGCACTAACAAGGCCAATAGCCATTAGTCGCGTGCTCTCGTATAATGAATGAATGCGTGAATGTAGGATTGATATGAAATTCTTAAAGGTAAACTAAAATGACCGAAAAATTAAATAAAAATTTCAGGAAAAACTAATGGACGGTTATCCATCAATCATCCGGACTAACGGACCCATTGAAAACATAGGCCCCTCTCTGATAAATCGGGGGACAAAAATGTTACTCCATACCCCTTGCTTAAAAAAAACAAAAATAAAATGTAAATGTGTTACAGACCGACTGATGGAGTGACTTGCATGTGACTAAAAATGCCCTAGCATGGAAGGGTTTCCCCTTCTATTACCAAGGAAAAGTTATAAATGTAAGTGCAGCAGCTGTTAAGAACAGATACTACACTTTGATCTTAGCTATGTGGCCAAGGAAAAGTTACAAACATAAGTACTGCATCTAGTAACAACAGATACTACACTTTGATCTTGGTCAAAAGGCCAAGAAAAGGGTATTTATTTGCTCCCCCACCGAGCAAATTAGGCACAAGGCTGATTTTTAATGTGAGGAGTGAAGGGGAGATGGGGACCAACTCCCCAGGGATTAGGGGAGCTGGATAGTGACAATTGGTATGAAGGATTGCCCCTACATTGACCAAGGTCCTATATGTGGGGTTGCCCCCACATATTGTCTTTGCTTGCAGTATCTTCCGGAACAGATATTACACTTTGATCTTGGCCAAAAGGATACTACTCCGCATCCAGTTCTTTGGATCCGTTTGTGTAGATATGCTGATCGTTTGGGTATTTTTCCTGAATTTTAAGGAGTTTTTCTTGATATTATGGGAGCTTGTTTAGTTCAAAGATAATTTCAGTCTGTTTTAGTAGGTAGAAAGGCTTAGTTGGTTGACATTATGAATGTTGGTGACCGTAATACCTGTATCTTCCACTAGTTGTTTCATGCAGAGACAAAAAGGTTTTATAGCTTTTACTTTTTGGTCAAATAGGTTTTGGTATTGAAGATGCAGTTATGGGCTGGATTTGTTAGTTGTGATTTTTTCCTATGATAGAGAGAGTAATCTAGTGAGTTTGCAATACAGTCATAGGCAGGATTGTCTGAACAAGAGAGAATTTTGGCCAAGTATTGTAAAGCTAGTTTGTTGCGTTAAATTAATAATGAGGGTTTGTTGGCTTCTGCATAGAGACTATCGATGGAAGAAGTTCGGAAGGCTCCCAGCACAAGTCTGAGACCCTGATATTAAATGGTGTCTAATGTTTTTATGTATGGCTTTTTGGTGGCACTGTAAATGAAGCTGTCATAATCTAGTTTTGATCGCACTAGTGATCTATATAATTTCAATAGGGTTTGTCTGTCTGCTCCTCAATCTGTGTGGGTAATGACTCATTAGCTGGAGAATTTTGTTACATTTATTTTTTAGGTGTTTGATGTGGGGAAAACTAATAAAGTAATGGTCTTTTGTCTAATATTAGCCCTAAAAATTTATATCCATCTACAACAGGAATCTGGGTATCATCCAGTTTTAAAAGAGGATCTGGATGCTGTTTTCTCAGCTGACAAAAGTGCATGCATTTTGTTTAAACCAGAGCCAATTATACTTGGTTGATATCTTTGTTTTCAGTATGCATTCCTCAGCTATTGAGATGGTCTCTGTAAATTCAATGATTGGATCTTTCTCATGTTTTCCAGGTAGTAGTTTATGTTTGCATAATAATTTTAATTTTTTCCAGTTAGCTTTTTTTAAGGTTCCAGCGAGGAATTTCTTTAGGTTATTTAAGGACCAAAGTGTTCCAAATGTTATTAGGAAGTAGTCACTTCCACAAGTGTCCTCGTGCACTGTCCAGTTCTAATCTATAAAGATATTAGGATCACTTATAGAGAGGTCAATTTTTTTTATTTTTTTTTTTATTACATTTTCACCCCAAACAAGGCACATTGCCACTTTAGTGTAGGGGGCTACTATCAGAGGCAACAACTACTGGGGTACTATGTAGGGATTTGGGCAGCAAGATGTTGGTTCACGTTGCACTTGAACTTCTGCATGTCAGTACAGTTGGGGAAGCAGTGACCTGGAATGGAATTCCAAAGTCTAGCAGTTCTGGGGAAGAAACTACTGGAGTAGAAAGATATTTTACATCTAGGGATCTTTACAGTGTGGGGATGGGATTTTGCAGCTTGTCAGGTCTGTCGAGGGTGTTCACGTCGTGGGGGCACAAGTACTTGCAGTTCATCAGAGCATTCACCATTAAAATACTTGTAGAACAGGCAGAGGGATGCAACGTTTCATCGATGGGACAGAGGCTGAAGCTTAGATGCCAGTTCAGGGCCTATCAGATTTTGAACCTTGTCAAGGAGCGAGAGACTAGTAGCCGATGCACCAGCCCAAATATGACAGCAATACACCATACATGGGCGAATGGTTGCCTTATAGAGGTACAGGATACTTTCGGGTGTTAGTAGTTTTCTAGCACGGTAGAGAGAGCCCACCTTCCATGCAGCGGCCCTGGCAATGCCCTCGATGTAATTGTTCCAGCTCATGTTTCCTGTGAACGTTAGGCCAAGGAGCTTGAAAGACGTACTCTCAGATAAAGAGTCATTGGCCATTGCTATAGGTGGTAGAGAAGGTTTCTTGTAATTATTGAATGAAACTAGTTTAGTCTTGGCGGCATTGAACGTGACCATCCATTTTTGTCCCCATTCCACATCCTCTAGTGTTTCTGACATTTCTTTAGATATATGTTCATTTGTTTTCCTGTCGTGCATGTTATAGAGTGTGGTGTCATCAGCATATATACCCATCTCAGAGGCAATTTTGTCGGGGAGGTCATTTATGAATATCAGGAACAGTAGAGGTCCAAGGATAGACCCCTGGGACACTCCCACATTTATATCATATTGTTTAGATGTACGACCGTTGAGAACAACCTGGATTTTTCTCTTATCTAAGAAGAATTTAATTATGTTAAGTATTCTACCAGTGATACCGTATGATCTAATCTTCCTGAGGAGACCCTCATGCCGTACCCTGTTAAAAGCCTTAGATATATCTAGAGCTACCGCTCTACCCTCCCCCGCTTTGTCCAGTGAATGGTATATACGTTCAGAGATTACAGTTAGGATGTCTGCTGTGGAACGGGCTTGTCTAAATCCATATTGTTGGTCAGTCAGAAGTTTAGCCTCTGTAAGGTGATGGACTAGAGCATGGTTAATTAAGGTCTCAAATATTTTGGCAAAAAGTGGGAGGAGGCTAATGGGGCGATAATTTGATGGGTCAGTCCTTTCGCCAGAATTCTTGAATACTGGTACCACAGAAGCAGTTTTTCAACAGCCCGGAAAGCAAGATTCATTAAGGCATTTGTTGTAGAGTTTGGAGAGAACTGGAGCTACTTCGGCTGAGCACTTTTTTAATAGCACAGCTGGAATGAGATCAGGTCCACATGCTTTTAAAGTGTCAAGGTTTTTTATGATATCATGCACCTGAGAAGGGGTGATTTTCATATCCTCTAGCATCACGTCTGTCCACATAGGAAATTCAGATAGGGGCTGGTTGGAAGGGTCCAGTGTGGAGTTTTAGGCAAACCGACTGAGCAAACAACCTCGTGATTGTTGGTTAGTGGGGGAATTGTTGATTGCCCATTATTTACTACACTGTTGTAGATTTTCCAGAAGTCACGAGTTCCTAGTTTTTGTGTTTTGATGCGTTTTTAAGCAGTTTCCATAAATTCTCTCTTAGCTGTCGCTATTTCTTTCTTAACGTTACTTCTAGCTTCTATGTATTTCTGTCTGTTTGAACTGGACTTATGTCGGTTAAATCTGCGGTATGCATGCTGCCTTTGAGCAATGGCAGTTGCGCAAGTCGAAGTAAACCACTGGGGAGAGTGGGGCTTGCTATAGAATTTCCGCATGGGAACATGCGCTTCGATTGCAGTTTTGAACCATTCAGCGATCTCGTTTGCACACTGTTCAGCAGGAAGAGAAAAAATATTTCCCCAAGGGGCATCTCTGATAAGATCTCTGATGGCTTCCCAGTCAGCCTTTTTATAATATCTCGTTGTTTTGAGCACTGGCTCTTCAGTTTTGGCTCTAGAGTTTAGGGCGATTTCAACCATTATCACTGCATGATCAGCATTCCCAAGTGGGCTGTCGGCATTCGTTATACAATCATCAGGAACTGTGGTCAAAAACAGATTTAAAAGTGATGCGTATTGTTCTTCCTTGTCAATTCTGGTCTTCTTCAATTACTGAAAACGAATTTGTAGCAGAATGAATAAAGATTGGTTTTTGTTATTATATATGCATAAATCGTTATTGTTAATATTTTCTTTAATGATTCCTTTTCTGTCTGTGTCCGAGCATCCCCAACTAGCTTTCGGCTGTTTGGGAGTTATTTTCAAGTACAGCTTCAGTTGATGGCAGTTGCCGTATGCTGATTCTCAATGCCTCAACTAGTTCTTGAAGTGTCTTTTGTGATTCCCTTTAGTTCTAGGTTTTCTGTTGTTTTTAGTTGGTTTTTTTATTGCACCCACGTACAATCTAATTGATTCAATGATCTTTCTGGCTTTGGTAAAGCTTATGTTTTTTGTATATTTTAATTCATTTATTCAGAGGGGGGAGTATGCTGGATGGTTCTCACCATAATTTGAGCATTTTATGTTTCCTGGTCTTCATTACTGCTACATTTTGGGCATACTGTTTTCCTGGTGCAGTATTCTTCGTAGTGGCTGAATTTTTGGCAGCGAAGTGGTCTGGAGATATATGTTTCTACTTTAATGTTAATATATCCAATTTTGATTTCAGTTGGTGGGGTGGGAGTATTGAAGGCTAATATGTATTTGCGTTTATTGTTTGTTCATTTCTTTTTATTGTAATCCTTTTGGTGTCCATAATGTTTTTGTTTTTTTAGGCTTGTTTTTATTTATTCTAGAGAGCAGTTGTTTAATTCTGGACATCTGATGACTCCTTTTGGGACGTTGAATGTTTTGTGAGGGGATATATATGTTTATATCATGGAACTTTGTTAAATTTTTTTCTGCTCTATTTTTAGAAGATACTTGTACAAGTAAGGTTCCATTTTTTTTTAAATTTTTTTATTTGCTTTGTGTTTGAGTTTTTGTTTTTAATGACTTTTTCAATTAGAAATGGAATCATTTTGGTTATTTGTATACTGCCTTGCGATTCTAAGATTATATAATCAGGAAAGATTGTATTTTCATCTTCATCGTTTTCCGTGTTTGAATCTGGATGGGGGTCTTTTGATTTCTTTCATCATCCTTGCTCCCCACCCTCATTAGAGCCCTATATTGGGAGATGGTTGGGGAGGGGGGAATCCATTCGCTCAAGCATCTCGGGAATGCAAGGATGATATACTCAAACAGTGAGTGTAGTTGCTTGCGACGATTTCCTTATTTCTTTGGTATAATAAAGGGATTTGTTGTCGTTAGCATCTGGTTTTACTTGCCATCGCATTCCAATATCAGTATGTTTTTTTTTTTTTGTATATGTTTTTGTTTGTGATGTATTTGTATTTTTTTCTTTTTGTGAGGGTTTACTGTCATTAAGGCTTGTCATGACTAGCCGAGTGATCGGGTTGGGTCTCTCCGACCACCCGTCTAGCTGAAGTAAGGGCTAAAGTGGAGTGTTGCAAACTCATGTTTACTTGGACCTGGGTCGTGAGGTGCTCAACTACCAGGATCCTGTTCTAGAGCATTACGGGTTACCACCTATGGCCAAAAGGTGGCTCCATTGAGGAACTTTTACTCTCTGCAGGGGATCAGTTGGTGTATTCTGGAGCCTCACCGACCAGGCCTTTAAAAGTTTTTATGTTTCACGTTCTTCAAGCATTTCTTTGCGATGTTTGCTTTATTCATTTTGTTTCATAGTACATTACCCCCTTTGAGCTATTTATGTTGCATCAGGCTTTAGTAGTGTGTATTCCAATTCCTGCTGTAGCTGTTCATTTGAACCTGAAATCATAAAAGTTGGTCAGGCATCTCATAAGATGTATAGCAATAAGATATTGAATTTTCAAGAGTCTTCGACAATTTTAAATACCTGTACAAAAAAGTCTGGAAACTTAATAAAAGGCACCTCATATTCTGTACAAAGTCAACATGTTTTAGCGTCCAGTTTGTTAGTTTGACAATGAAAATGCTATTTAAAACTGAAGCTCGACGCTGATAGATATATTTTGGACTCAAATAAAAAAAAAAACAAGTAAACAGGCTATTTCAAAGTCACATATGACAGACTGACCAACTAATGAAAAAACGTTTTAGAGATGCACGACCAATTCCAAAGAATGATTTAAAGGTTAAGTCTTGCCATTGTATATTCAATACAATGAAAGTGTTTGAAGAAATAATGCTTGTATCTTCATAATTCGTTTTATTTTTTTTTTTATGATAAAGGACAAAGGTGGGAAAGGAGGAGGGTGGAGATTCGGGAAGACAGGAGAAGGAGAGAGGAATGAAGAGAGAAACAGAAAGGAGGAGACAAAGAGAAAGAGGATGGAGAGTTGAAGAAGAGGAAAGAGGAGATAGAGAGAGGGGCTACAGAGATGACAGAAGGAAAATGAAGCGGATGGAGAAATGGCAAAGAGGCGGAGAAAGAGAGAAGTGGGCAGAGAGTTGGACAGCAAGGGGGAAGGAGGGGAGAACGACAGTGAGGCAGAGAAGGAAGGGGAGGAGGGGGAAAAGGAGAGTAAGAGGGAGAAGAAAAGAGACGGGGGGGGGAGTAGAGATGAGAGAGAAACAAGAGGGAAACAAAAAAAAGGACACGGACGGGGAAAAGAGAGAGAGAGAGGGGATAAAGATGTGCCCAGAGAAGAGAAAAGACAGGAGTATGAAGATCGGGAGAAGGAGCGAAAAGGAGAGAGACACGGATGGAGAGGAAGACCACAGACAGTGAATAGTGACTAAGGCAAACATTGTTGACATTTAACAGACAATCATTCCAGAGAGAATCCGAAGACATCATTTCAAAGAATTACAATGAAATCCATGGAATGATGGCCAAAGTAAAAGATCACTGTGGTTGTGAAAAAATGTCAACTTAATAAAGAATGCTGGAAGGAATTTCTCACAGAGAAGTGGTCATTCATTTTTACAAGGCTGAAATCTGACGCTGAAATGTGACAATGAGCGTATGAAAAGATCAAAACCTTGTGAACCTCGGTTATATGCTTACTATGGGTCACGTCCACATATATTTCTCATGAGCCGGAAGTGGTGGATGGGTGTCTGGATTTTGGTGAAGTTTTTTTTTTTTTTTGGTTAAGCTGATACACTCATAAAGAGGGAGATAGTGCCAAATCGAAGCAAAGCGGCATTAACCCTAAGTGTGTTGACCTTTGGAGAAAGTTTCTAGGGAATATCACATTCACCAGCAAACCCCGGCCGCATATACATCTCAGTCAGAAAAAATGCAGTTCTTGCAGAAGGAAGTTTCTTGGGAATATTGAATTCACAAACGGTCCCCAGTCACATGTATATCCCAACCAGGAGAAATGACACCATTAACTCTTGCAGGAAGATGTTAACGTGCTTTTACATACAGCACCTTGTATTTCAAAATGATCACCCGTCTGGTACTGACCAGGCTCAACGCTGCTTAACTTCACTAATCTAATGAGAACTGGTGTGTTAAGGTGATTATGCCATAAATATGTGGTGATGCCAACAATAATTTTTTTTTTTTTTAAGTAAAATAGGTTTATAAGTTTTTCAGTCAATTTGTCATAGAAAAATAACACATTGGCTGCTAGAGCCATCTAGCTTTAGAAATTTGAAACAGCCAATCTGAAAAGGGGGAGATAATTCAATTAATAAATTGGTTTCAGATGTTCTGTTTTTGTTCTTTTTTTGTTTGTTTTAATAATGTGTCATCATTTATCAGGCTAAAAGCTACTTGAGGATAAGGCTTAATAAGAAGGATGATTTGTCAGTTTAATGATAAAGAATGTTATGAGAGGATTGAAACTAATGAATGGAGTAAGAAATCTGATTATTTAGGGAGATGGTTTATGACAAGTATTTATTGACATTGGATTTGCAAATGGCTATGTTGTAATTTGCAAGGAAGCAATATCATAACAATGTGTTCCACAGATGGGTAATTCTTGGAGAAAAAAAACTATTCATGAGAATTTGGTTTGAATTTAGACACACTGAGGTTGTTGCCATTTGAGATATCGTTAGATGGATAAGAAATAGTTAAAAATGAACCAACTTTAACATATAAACGTATATTTGTGCATACATACAAGAGCACTTTAAGTAGACTTATACCTGCTAAGTTCCAATTGTTTTCACTTTTGACCCCTTAGCAGCTATTTTATTGGTTAGAAACCCATAAAAGAACGATCCACAAATAATGCAATCATTTGACCTGCCTCATCTACTCTGCGAGCTTGCATCTCAGTAGAGATGCACTTTGAAAAAAAAAAAAAAAATGGAGACAAACAGACAAACATAGTGAGTTTTATAAATTAGATTATGTGTGAAAAATTCATCTTTCTTCAATTATGTTAAATAAACATTCATTTATTTTCTTTAATTTAGTTTAATTATATTTTAAAAAATCATTTTAATTTTAGTATTAACTAGCGGGGGTGCCCGGCGTTGCCCGGGTGTTTGGAGCAAAAAAAAAAAAAGAAAAAAAAAAAAAAAGTTGACGAGTTCACGCAGGTGCAGAAATGAAGGTCTGGCTGCAGGCCAGTTAAGTTTTTGCTTTCTGCCGTTCCCCACGATATTGGGGAAAACCAGCTCCCCACAAAAAGGGGGAGATCTAGCAGTAAGTCCAAATGAATAGAAATTGTCTGATATGATGGGTTTCCCCCCACATTGATCAAAGTTAATTGCCTTTTCTAGACGTCTTGACGGGAAGGCCGGTGAATTGACTTTGCTTCGATTAGTTTTGCTTTATTTATACGAAAAAGACCAACAAGCATGCGAAAGGATGGAATAGAGGGCATTTTTTAAAAGTCAATCAAAGTAAATGTAGAGAATGCAATCTCCTCCAATCTTCTATAAAAATTACTTTTAACTATAAATAATATTCTATACATTACTCTTTTCGACACAAATTAGTGTTGTTTTTGCTTAAAACCTCATATTAAAAAAAAAAAAAAAACGATCTTAACAAGCACGTTTTTTTTGGGGGGGGGGCATTAAAAAAATCTTCATAAGAAATACACAGGTTTTTTAGATTTTTTTTTTTGGGGGGGGGGCTTTTCCCCCCAGACTGGACAGATCGAGATTTGAGAGAATTAATTTGTTGATATATTTACTTTTAATGGTCATTTTGCTGAGGGTGGGTAACGGTTTACTTCCACATGTGCAGCTGCCATCGCGCAAAGGCAGCACGCGTACCGCAGATTTAACCGACATAACTCCAGTTCAAACAGACAGAAGTATATAGAAGCCAGAAGTAACTGTAAGAAAGAAATAGCGACAGCTAAGAGAGAATTTACTGAAACCACCAAAAAACGCATCGAAGCACAGAAATTAGGAACCCGTGACTTCTGGAAAATCTACAACAGTGTAGTAAATAATGGGCAATCAGCAATCCCCCCACTATCCAACAATCATGAGGTTGTTTGCTCAGCAACCGAGAAGGCTAACATGCTTGCCAGTCGGTTTCCCTCCAACTCCACACTGGACCCTGCTAACCACCCTTTCCAGAAACTTTTAATTTAGTTTTAAGTTAAAGTGTAATTTGAAACTTTATAAAAAGCATATTGCAATTTCATTCCAGTACTACAAAAAAAAAATAAATAAAAAAAAATAAACATACAAATTAAAACTGGAAAGCAGTTTTATATAACATGTGCTTTAAAAGCATTGCAAATAGAAAAAGATTTTATGGGTAAAAAAAAAAAATAATATATCATTTTATAGAATGTTTTTCTGTGTGAATAAAAAAATATTTGAAATTAAATAAATGACAAAAATTGGAAATTGTTTACAAACGTGACATAAGTTGATACTTTTTTTTGTGTGTGTTTCTCCGAAATTCATAATGATCAGTTAATTATTTTAGAAATGAATCCTATACATAAAAGTATTGTGCCCTCCCCCCAAAACGTTTGTTGGTTTTATCGAATGTCATCTTTTCAGCCTACTAAAGATCCTTTTTATATTCCTATTCTTCGAATTCTGTCATTGGTATAACAAGTATGTTGACGTTGGCGTGTAACAAACCTCAGAAGAGTTCTTACATTTTGGCCTTGAAATCGACGATCAAGCCGAACACTACTAACATCTGATGCTGTTTTTATTTGAGAAAAAATAAAAAAATAAAAATGTTACACAAACAAATGCCATGTGTATGGGGAGAATAGTGTTACAGAACGTGTGCCAAAAACGATTTGTTCGATTCCAAAGTGGAAAATTTTCCGTGAGAGATGTTCCACGCTTTGGCTGACCAAAAAATGATCGATACTGACTAACTGAGACCCGTAGTTGAACAAGATTTCTGTTTGAAAACCTGATAAATCGCAGACATTCCCAAGATTTCAAAATCGCCAGGAAAATCAATTGCATAAGCTCAATTGTGTTTTTAAACTTGATGTTTGGGTTCCTTCTTTATTTGTTTTTTAAAAAGTAGTCACCATTTATCAAGGCCCGGAGGCCACTCGAGGATAAGGGTTATTGAGTGTACAGTAGTCAATGGGAAAATATCCTAGTAATCATTAGTAGTAGAAATTTGGTAAATTGGATTACTTAAGGGGATGGCTTATCCAGAATTTATTCACATTGTACTTGAACACAATCATATTGTAGTCAGCTGGAAAGCAGGACAAACGGAACAGATTTCCACAAGCATGCAGTTCTAAGAAAGAAGCTTTGTTCATGGAATGTCCGTTTAGGTTTAGGCATGCCAACGTCAACATACTCGTTATACCAATGACAGAATTCGAAGAATAGGAATATAAAAAGGATCTTTAGTAGGCTGAAAAGATGACATTCAATAAAGCCAACAAACTTTGGGGGAGGAGGGAGGGAATTATTGATAGTGATTTTAGCTAGACGGGTGTTTTTCATGAGAGTCAGGGCAGGGGGGGGGTATAGATGGGAGCTTGGATGAGCACTTTGCAATGAAAATAACGATAAAGCAGAGACAGGCTTGTGACGTCTCTTCTGTGGGAAAGAGGTTGCAAGGAAGAAAAAAAAGGGCATCTGCCACTAGGCTACGAAGTCTAGTTTGAACTGTCAAAGCAGGATAAGCTGCTTCTAGCAGCTTATCCTGCCAAGATGTGGCAATAGTGCTCCATCACTGGACATACTTGGCTCTCATACAGTGATATATCTACTGGAGTGGAAGAAGGATCCCACCATTTTTCCAGCAGACCTGACAACAGATTTCATGTACATATTCTATATCAGATCAGGAGTAAAGGTCAGACCCAGAAGCTTGTCGAAACATTGAGCCTCCATGAGAACCATTCATTTCAATTGATGCCAGATGGGGATCAGAGTTTTGATGATGGAAAGATAGAAGCTTGGTTATGGATGCATTAAAATTAACCAGCCACCTTTTTCCCTTTTGCACCACGAGTTCAAGATCAAAGGAGAGATAATCATAGAGAACCTCCTAAAAAAAAAAAACAGAGCAAAAACGTACAAACTTTCTGGCCAACTCAATATACAAACCTATACAGATATATAACTTTAGAATTATACAGTCCCAAGCGCCCAGGGAAAACGAGTTATGTGTATCACCGTGTTCCCCAAACTCCAATCTATACGGAGCCTGAGTTGGAGGTAGAGAATACATATGACAACAGTCAAAATCCAGTGTTTATGAAGGAAACATTTGCTATAAAAATACAAACTAACTGATGTGGAGGCTCTGTTCACCCTTGTACCCCCCAGCACATGCCTCTTATCTCTGTGGTGTTCTAGATAAACAAAAAACTCCTCAAAACGTGGAAGAAAAACCAACATCACAGGCAATTGCAGCTGTCAGTGAAGTATCTAATGATTATGTTGACACCAACATCAGCACAGAATGACTAGGAAAAAATGTAAGTGTAGTAAAACTTTGTTTCTTGAACTTTATTGCTTTACACACAATAATAACAGTTCATTGCTATAGTTCTCATAATAATCATTATTACATCACAACTATCATCAATATAGACAACCTGACAAACCGCAGACATTCTTAAGATTTCCAAATCAAGGAAACATCTGCTGTAAAAATAGACAAAATAACTGATGTGGAGGCTCTGCTCACCTTTGTGGGTTTTTTTTTTTTTTTTTTTTTGCACATACCTCTCATCTCTGTCGTGTTTTAGATGAACAAAAAACTCTTCAAGACATGGATTGGTTGGTTGGTTGGTTTTGTTTTATCAACTCTTTTCAGGTTATTTAATGCCGAATCCAGTGATTTTGATGAAAAATTTTTTAATAGAATATATTTGATTTTTTTCAAGTCGGTTTCTATTTAACCCATAGTTGGGATCCTAACAGGTACAAACTACTCCGGGTCAGAGTGGATCTAGGAGCAATGGCAATTAAGGGGTGGCTCCACACTCCCTAAAGCCCAGAAGCCGGGGCCTGACCATCGGATATAGTTTAAGGTCATATGCAGGACTTAAAACTATTTTAAAAGATATACAGTACATACATGGTCACAAAGAATTATTTTTTAAATAGTTTACTTTTTGCACAGATTAATATCCAGGACCTCAACACATGGGCGAAAACCTGATGATGTTAATAATTGTAACACATTCATGGATTATGTTAACATCAACATCAGCACAGAATGACTAAGAAACAATGTAAGTGCAGTAAAACTGTTTCTTTAACTTTATTAAATTTTATTACTATGTTTACAAGCAATACTGACACATTTCATTGTCACCATTCTCACAATAATCATTATTAAAACACAACTATCATTGTTGAAATGAACATGGTAGCTTCATTTTAAAATGAACCTCAAAGGAATATCTTTATTACTTCCGGAGATACACATGTTAACTCACAAAACTTTGAACCTGTTTTCTGATGTCTTTTTAAAGTGGCCTTGCCAGTAATCATTATTGCATCACAACTACCATCATTATTGAAATGAACAGGACATGTGATGCTTAGGTGTTACACTTTATTTTAACATAAACTCCAAACAAACATATCTATTGGTTCCTGAAATGGGTTACAAAGTCCTGAACCCGTTTTCTGAGGTTCATTATTTTTAAGATGCTTAATAACGTATGATTCGATGGGAGGAGGGAAGCCTCATATAAATACACACAGAACTCGCATTTATCTGCTTTGATCTTAAATCCATGATCTTGTATTCAACTGAATACTTGTCGGATATGTTTTTCATGTTCCTGCCTGTTTTTGTTCGCTATGATAATGTCCTCAAAATATGCGATTGCGATGTCCAAGCCGGACAGCATAGTATCCATTATTTGCTGGAATATTGCGGGTGCCACCTTGACACCAAACGCGAGTCTTTCGTATCTGTACAAACCCCGATGAGTGTTAATACCGGAATCTGTAGGTAAGCGTCGCTTAGGTCGATCTTAGAAAAAAAACTTGCCGCCATTTAATTTTGTGAACACTTCTTCTGGACTAGGTAATGGATAGTGAAAATCTTCTAAGGACCTGTTGAGTCCAGTCACGAAGTCGCCGCAAACGCGAATTTGCCCGGACCTTTTCTTTACGTAAACTACCGGAGCAGCCCACTCACTATATTCAATTTTAGCTAGTATACCGATGCTTTCTAATCTGTCTAGTTCCTGATTTATTTTGTTCAGGGAAGCGAACGGGACATTACATTTCTTTTTAAACACTGGTTGTGTGCCAAGTTTCAACTTAAAATCTGCGGCCATTTTTGTACATCTCCCCGGGCCAGGAGTAAATACGTTTGTGAATTCTTTTTTAAAACAAGTTATAAGTTTCTCCGTTTCTGCTGGGCGGGTATCTATTTTCTTGCAGAATGTGGATATAGGAAGATCCCAGAGACGGAACTCCTCCATGCTGTCATAACCGAACAGGTTCTCACTATCTTTTAGCAAATACAATCTTAGTTTTTTTTTTTGTTTTCCCCCGTAAAGTGACGTTTGTAATTCACCTTCTAAATGAAGTTTTGTACCATTAACGGTCGTCGCCGTTCTGTTAGTTTTTAACATAGTCGGCTTTCATAATGTTTTCCACGTTTCGAGATTTATTATTGAAAGATCCGATCCACTGTCTAATTGGAATTTTATAGCCTTGCCGAAAACGTTAACTGTTACATATTTGCGTAGATTTTCATCTACGACGTCCTTAGTTCTAGTTTGACATACACGGCTTGTATTCCGAGTTTTCCTACAGTGCGAAAGTTTATGACCGATCTTATTGCATAAATGGCATCTTTTTATTAAAAATGGGAAATCCCTTTCCCAATATATTCCACCACATCTGAAACAAGCGCTTGGTGCTTTTAGTTTTTCTGAGTTTCGGTGGTTAGTGTCTGTGTGCAATTTCAACGTTTTTTTTTTTTTTAGTTACTTTTTTTATATTCACGATGCCTGCTTCGATATTTCTTGCATCTTTTTTTTATAATTTCTACTTTTTGACAATCCTCAATCAATTTTTGAAGTGTTAAGTTTGGTTAATTTTCTAATTTTGTAAGGACTCTGCGCCTGATTTTTTGCATCTTTTCCCGAGGTTAACCCTTGCGCAAACACAAGGCATTTAAAATTGTCTGCTGTTAGTTCAGACAACTTAAAGTCATCAGTGTTTGTTCACTACAGCTACGTAGGTGGCAAAATCGTCATTATCGTCTTTTACCACATTCAAACATCTTCAACGTTTATGGAAAAGAGACGTTTTCGGCGAGAAAAGTTCTGTTAACAAATTTATCGTCTCATTGAATGATAAATCTGCTGTTTTCCGAGGCAAGATGTAATCCACGAATTTATCATGCTCAGCCGTTTCCAATTTTCGTAGTAGAAGTCTGGTTTTCTTTTGATCAGACTAGTTGTTGCAGTTAATATTAAAAAAAATCTTCATAACGCCGAAAATATGCTGCGAATGATTTTTCCTCTTCCTCGTATTTAAAATTGTCTATCGTGGTCCATATTGTATTGTGAGAAAATGCTGAATTGCTTTCCGCATTCGCATTATTCTTAACAATTTCTGTCAGCAATTCCTCTGTTCGTAATTGACGTTCGGCTTACTGTTTTTGAACTTCCTTTTGCTGTTCCTCGGTTCGTATTTGACATTCCGCTAACTGTTTTTGCAATTTCTTTTGCTGTTCCTCGAATCGTGCCTGACACTTTGCGGCATCGATATGCAACTTGGTCAAATGTTTAAACACTACTTTCAATTCATCCATTTTGCTTTGTCAGCATTAGCAATTTCAAAACGTTCGCTGAATTTTACAAAACCGTTTTAGTCTTTCTTATTTCTTCCTCCAGACAATAAAACGAACAGAAAAAAATATATAAAAAGTTGATTGTCTAAAGAAAAAAAAAAAATCAAGTGTATATTTTTCTCCAAAGAAAAAAAAAAATAACGCCCGATTTTAGCAGCGAAAACCACAAGTGACGAATTCTTTTTCCAAAAGTATAAAAATTTACCTTTCTAAGTTGCGACAAACCTTTTTCTTTTTGCAAAAGTACAGTGCTACCTTTGAAAGTCGTGACAAACTTTTTTCTTCCGTAGTGATCTGCATCTTTTTTTGTTTTTAGTTACCGTGAACCTTTCAGTTGCAAGTGTTATGTTAGACACTTCCTTAGGCTTGATAACATTTGAGTCCGACGTCGTTAGTATTTTCAGAATACTATTTTAACGCGAGTATTTTTTTCAATGTCGTTATTGGTTTTGATTTTAATATGCTCCTTAAATCCAATGTCGTCAGTGTTTAGTTTTTTAGAACACTGTTTTTAAACGTGAGTACGTTCACTGAATCCAATGTCGCCAGTGTTATGGCTTGCAATAAACCACAAAGAAAACAGAACAATGGAATAGAGTTTAAACAATGTATTACTGGAACAACAACGTAAAAAGGTTACAACTGAAAAGAGTAGTAAACGTCACCGAGCAGGCGAGGGTCGCTCTGGTGTTTAATCTACACCTGGGATCAAAAGGTCTATGGTTTATATAATGGATAGAACAGTTCATTTGGAGGGTGATTCCCCCACAACACTTTCATACGTTAAACTTAAATGCCAGTGATTATGTAAAAATAATTTCATAAACTCATCAGTTGGTTTTTTGATAAAACAGGGGCACGTTCAAAATGAATGTTTCTTTCTGCACACAACTGAACCATGATACTTGACTTTTGCATTTTAAACTTCAAGTGAAACCATTATTTAGAGAAAATTTTATAAAATCAACAGTAGATTCTCTAAAGTGCAATGTAGGCTACAATGGATAGTGGACTCGGTCACTGCAGAGAGGCATATGAAGCTTCCTCTTGGTACACTATGAGTGCGTGTGGAGGGGGTGTCCCTAACTAGAGTAGACAATCGATTTAATTGAAAAATTATTGATTTCATCGATTTCGATGATAAAAGTATGGGAGGGTGGAACATTTGTTTATCCTCATTCAATTCCAAACAATGTCTAACCTCTCTGCTAGTACATAATACACCTATTTGTTTTTTTTTGTTTCTTTTTTTTTGGCACTTAAACTCATCCAAACATGGATAGTTCGTTTGCTACCTGAACCTCTCAGTTCGTTGGAGAAAGCGATGCCATTTGACGAAAGCAGTACATTTTCTTGAAATTTATCATCTTAACAATCTAAACAGTTTCCGTAACTTTTTTTACTGGCATTTTTTACGAGGAATTCCTGCCCACCTGCTTGTCGTTGGATTTCTTAAACACGTGTTGATAACATGTTTACTTGTACGTCTGCTTCTTATCTTTGTTTTTAATTTATGACACAGAATCAACATTACATTGTTACATCTTTTCTTTTATTGAGCAGTATAATCATTCAACACTGCAGCAATGTTTTTTCTTCCTCCAAGAATTCTGTTTATTCCAGGCTTTTCTTCTTTATCTTTTTTGTAATAATAACTTCTCATTAAATTGTAGTTTCCGTTCTGACAATCTATTCGCTCTTTCATCTCACCGTCCATTTAGGTTGGTTAGTTTTGGTTTATGGTATGTCAACCATTTCTGAATTATTTAATGCCGAATCCAGTAATTTTTTTTAACCCCCCCCCCCCCAAAAAAACTGTATTCTTCCAGTTCTTTATATCTTCAAATATTTATTCATGATGTTTGGTTTGATTGTTTTGCAAAAAAAAAATTGTTTTTGTTTTTGACTTTGCAGAACATGATCGAGTTTTGCAAAGGACAAAAATTGCTGTTTTTGTTTTACTTTGCAGAACATGATTACGGGAATGGGGTGGGGGAAAACAAAATCATCAATGTTTGGTGCATTTTTGTTCTAGAAGCCAGTATCTTCAGACAGCCTGATTTAATAGCACCAGACGCCCTAACAAGTATTACCACTCTGGGTCAAAACGGACCTGAGAATAATAGTAATTAAGGCGCAACTCCATATTCTTCACAGTCACCAAATGAGGCCTTAACCATTGGATGTCATTTAAGGTCGTACCTAGAATCACATTCACTTAGAGAGAAATCGTTGGACACTGAAACAAGTGAAACATGTATGGTCCCCCGTGAGTGCACAGTGAACGAGGCATAAAGAAAATGACTAAGTTCAGCATTTGCACCCCCCCTCCCAATTTAGCTCCAAAAGTCCCCAAGGGACGCCAAATCCTGCTGGAAATGAATAAACAGTGCAGTTTTAAGACTTAACATATGTAAATTTGCATTCTGCAAATGACTAAGTCGATCATTTGCTTCCCCACCCCCATTTAGCCCTAAAAGTCTCCAAGGCCTTAAAATATTTAAATTTAAGTTCAGCACCATGCAAAACTGCTAAATAAACATACACAGAAAATTTTGGACTAATATGGTAAAATAGTCCCCCCAAAAATGGAGTGTTTTTATTAGCCCTAAAAGAGCCCCTGGGGCACACCAAAGAGTTATCGTGAAGTATAGACAAACAAAATTATATAGAAATCAGTTAGTTACAACTTTACAGAAAGTTTCATAAAAATCCAAGACATCATTTTTTTTTTTAATAAGCACAAAAGTGTCAATTTTAGCCATTTTAACTTGAAAGGCACCCCCTAGGGGTGGGGGCAACCAGAGTTTTCCTGGAAAATCCGTCCTGTTACATTTTTACTCATATCATGTTTAATGTTTGTGCAAAATTTAAAAAATTCCAAAGCATAGTAATTGAAAAAAGTGCAGACAGATGGACGGACAAGGGTGAATTTACAGGTCCACCCTCCTTTTGTCGGGGGGGGGGGGATACAAACAATTCATTTTTCCTTTTCCATCAATTCTACAAAGACATTTACAATTAAAACGTATCGTGTCAGTAACGACATGATAATTTATCTCTCCTCTAATCGGTCATTTAATACTTGAACGAAACCTAATGATTTGGAAACAGTTGTTGATTACCCATGTGGACCTTTGTACAACTGAGAAGTAGAGTTGAGAAAACATGAAGGTATGGGTTACTGTAAGTGCAGGAATATTATTTCATAGCTGAACGGTTTTGCAATAGTTAAAAGAAACATAATTATGGTCTGTTTAATGAAAATAATTTACATATAATGTAGTTGTAATCTATATAAAAAAACAGTAGCTGTATGTATGTGTGTGTGTGTGCATGTGAACATTTAACCAATAAACTCTGAAACTACTGGTCACAAACACTGAAATTAACAGGAAATAGTAATCATTAGGGCTATGACAACAGCATATTCTTTTCATTGTTTTGACTCTTCAGTATATATCCGACACAGGTAATCAACCGAGAACCACATCACTTTACATAAAAACATAAAATATCAATGGATATATACCTGAGAATCAACACAAGGAAAAGAATATGCTGTTGTCATAGCCTTAGTAATCATACATTAAGGATGGGGGTTTGTTTTACTGTACACATAGATTCGAAAAAGTTGTCAAAAAACAAATATATAACAAATAAATGTTATCAAAGGCAAGACAAGTTACTTTTCTACCTAACTGGATATGTTTTTAGTGTTTTTATTCAATGTAACATGTTTATTCAGCTCGAAAAACATACAGTGTTTACCGATGTATTGGAAAATTCAAAATGGCGCCAGAGTCTCTCTTTAACACAGTAAATTCAGGAAAAGATGTTATAAATAATAAACTAGACAAAATACTGTTAGAAATTCGCTCAATATATATTACCGTGACATAAGTTGACATATATTCGGTGTTTTTTAAATAGTATTTTGTCTAGTTTATTATTTATAACACCTTTTCCCAAACTTACCATGTTAAAGAGAGTGTCGGGCGCCATTTTTAATTTTCCAATACACCGGTAAACACTGCATTTTTTTTCGAGCTGAATAAACATGTTACATTGAATAAAACACAAAAAATGTATCCAGTTTGGTAGAAAAATAACTTATCTTGCCTTTGATAAAAAAATTTTATTATATATTTGTTGTTTTGACAACTTTTTCGTATCTATGTGTACAGTAATACAAACCCAAGGATGGTTTATAGGAAGTAACATCTTTGACTAAAGGCACAGAGAAATACGTCGGCAAGTAAAAATGCAAAATGTTTATTTCAACTTTCCAATATGTTTCTATTTCTTTTGCATATGCGCAAATTCATTCATAGCTTGAAGTGGTTTAATTTGAAATCTTTTTTTATCTATTTGTCGATAACTGAAACGGTATGGAGTGTGGCTGGCATGCTAAATGTTTTAGTTTCGATTCTAGTTGATAGCACCCATATCATTTAAAAAAAAAAAAAAAAAAAAGCTTTCAGCGTCTCCTGCAGGTAGCTTGATAAAAATCTAAAGAATATAGTGTTTACATTTATAGCAAAGCTGTAAAAATAATGATACTGATTAAAAATATTCTGGTGGTGATGTGGGGTGGGTGAGAGGATAAATAAATAGAAGGTAAAAATGTTTGTTACGTTCTTTGTTGGAATACTTACATACGTACTTTTCATTTTAACAATCCTACCAAATAACAACCAAGAAGCCATAAAACGCAAACGTCCTATCCCCGTCGTTTCTTTATACTGAAACTACACAACACTTTAATCATCAATAAACTTTACAAAATTATACAGATTCAACATCTGACTATTATAAAATCAATAAAAAACAAGTCACTATATATATTTTTTTATTTGTCATCTTCGTCATAAATGATTATATATTTTTTATTTGTTATGTCCGTTATAACTATATACGTGTATTTGTCATGTCTGCCATAATTATATATTTTTTATGTGTCATGTCCATAAAAAGTAACGATATATTTTTTTTATTTGTCATGTCCGTCATAAGTAACTATATATTTTTTTATTTGTCATATCCGCCATAAGATATATATTTTTTCATTTATCATGTCTGCCATAAGTAACTGTATATTTTTTTTAGTTATCATGCCCATCATAAGTAACTGTAAAATTTCATTTATCATGTCCGTCATAAGTAACTATATATATATTTTTTTGTCATGTAGGTCATAAGTAACTATATATATATTTTTATTTGTCATGTCCGTCATAAGTAACTATATATATATTTTTTTTTATTTGTCATGTCCGTCATAAGTAACTATATATTGTTTTTTATTTGTCATGTCCGTCATAAGTAACTATATATACTTTTTTATTTGTCATTTCCGTCATAAGTAACCATATATATATATATATATATATATATATATATATATATATATATATATTTTTATTTGTCATGCCCATTATAAGTAACTGTAAATTTTCATTCATCAGTTATAAGTAACTATATATATTTATTTTTTATTTATCATGTCTGTCATAAGTAACTATATTTTTTTTATTCGTCCTGTCCATCATAAGTAACTATATATATATATATATTTTTATTGATCCTGTCCATCATAAGTAATTATATATTTTTATTTGTCATTTCCGTCATAAGTAACTGTATATTTTTTCATTTCGGCCAGAAGTAACTATATATTTTCTTTTGTCATTTCCGTCATCAGTAACTATATTTTTATTTGTCATTTACGTCATAACTAACTATATATTTTCTTTTGTAATGTGTGTCATAAGTAACAAATATTTTTATTTGTAATGTCCGTCATAACTAACTATATATATTTTTTTTATTTGTCATGTCCATCATAAGTTATTGTAAATTTTCATTTATCATATCCGCCATGAGTAACTATATATCTTTTTTATTTATTATGTCTGTCATAAGTTACTATATATTTTTTATCTATCATGTCCGTCATAAGTAACTATATATTTTTATTTGTCATGTCCGTCATGAGTAACTATATTTTTTCATTTGTCATGTCCGTCATAAGTAACTATATTTTTTCATTTGTCATGTCCGTCATAAGTAACTATATTTTTTCATTTGTCATGTCCGTCATGAGTAA
Organism: Euprymna scolopes; assembly: GCF_053919585.1. Lineage (NCBI taxonomy): Eukaryota > Metazoa > Mollusca > Cephalopoda > Sepiida > Sepiolidae > Euprymna > Euprymna scolopes. Next base: position 79,667,629 of record NC_136513.1, on the reverse strand, counting down.
CTATATTTTTTCATTTGTCATGTCCGTCATAAGTAACTATATTTTTTCATTTGTCATGTCCGTCATAAGTAACTATATTTTTTCATTTGTCATGTCCGTCATAAGTAACTATATTTTTTCATTTGTCATGTCCGTCATAAGTAACTATATTTTTTCATTTGTCATGTCCGTCATGAGTAACTATATTTTTTCATTTGTCATGTCCGTCATAAGTAACTATATTTTTTCATTTGTCATGTCCGTCATAAGTAACTATATTTTTTATCTATCATGTCCGTCATAAGTAACTATATATTTTCATTTGTCATGTCCGTCATGAGTAACTATATTTTTTCATTTGTCATGTCCGTCATAAGTAACTATATATTTCCTTTTATCATGTCATGTCCGTCATGAGTAATTATATATGTTCATGAGTCATGTCTACGAGTAATTGCTTCGAGTTATCCATAAACACCATTCACGAAATCGTTAATAACATTAAAGTAAACTTCAAGAGGATTTTGGAGGAACTGTTTCTTCCAATAATTTTACCCTCTTTAAATCCGTTTGCTTCTGTTACACATTAGTGTCCTGTTTAAGAAGCAATTAAGTTAACTAGTGTGAATTTTGATAAAGGTCATTTTTAGTACATGAAATGATAGCCTATCTGCAAATAGAAATGTACCCAAAGACGGGTGATTTGAAGTTGAAGCGGAAAGAGGAGCAAGATGTAAAACTCCGTAGAGAAAACGAAAGTCAAATGATACGAGCTTGTGCCATGAGCCACATTTCTCAGCGAGAGAAATTGATTTCCAAATCAGTTTCTTTAATCTAAATATGCAACAGTGTCAGGTTTATAATTTTTTTTTTATTTATTTAAATGACCTTTTGGTATTTTTGATAACTAATTTTATTCCACTGATACAAGCTCATGTCAAAGCGATCTTCAGTACTCATGACCTAGGTATTAAGGCATCAGGTGCATAATTTCCACTTAAATGACCTTTTGTTGCATTTGATAATGCAGGCATAAAAAGAATGACTTCTTCAGCACACCTATTTCAGTAGTGTAAAGAAAGACAAAATATAGATTTAAACGAAGATCAAAGTATTAAACCGGCCATACTTACTCCGCCTACTTCCAACTCTTTCAATCACATTAGCATCTTTTCTAATGGTATCCTGTGTTCTAATAGTATCACCAAGTTAACAAAACCTCTGAATGACCTCAATAGCTTTGCCATCACGATCTATACTTTCTCCACATCGGAGTTCTGATATATCTCCATTGTTTACTCAAACTATTTATCCTCATCAGCATCCTCATCATAACACAATGGATATACTCCTCAAACCTTGCTGATAGAACTCCGTTCAATGAGCTAAGATCCAGCCTTGACCTCAATTCAGTAGAAGAGAGCCTACACTGAAATAGACTGAGATGGTTTGGCCACATTCAACACATGGCAGCCAACAAGTGACCAAAAAAAAACCATTAACTATGATATCCCTGGAACCTGTCCAAGAGACCAACCAAGGTATTTGGCCAGAGAGAGGTCTCTAAAAAATTATCACCAGTTCCATCCAGAGCAGAACCAATGAATTAGCCAAATACCTCTTCATCTCTTCAAAAAAAGTTTAGGCCATCATCATCGTCACATCAATCCCCATAGAATGTATGTGCTAGACAACAATAGATAGTAAAACAAATCTCTTGAGTTGGAAATCATGTTTACTTCCAGGAGAGTTTCCGATGGGTTGCTATTCTATACAAGTCCTAGAAGTGAAGAATTTTCAGTGAGTAACTTGTGTACAGATCTTGGACTTCATGATTTCGTAGGCAAAGAGCATAAGATCCTTCTCGTTTTGACAAGAAAAAAATATGTGCTGGAATGCTAAAATATTCAATATTTTTATGGAGCAATTCTGGTTTCTGATTGGTTGCTAGCAGAACGTGACTCAATTTGATTCATCGCGCCAGTGTCTATAAGTAGAATCTTCCAATTTTCAGTGATCATACCCTTATATCAAAAATATTGTAACAAAAATTGTTTTTCTTGGGTATGACAAAAATAGCCAGTAGAAGACTCTTTCTCTCCCCCCTAAATAATGTACCCTGGATGATAAAGAACTATAGATTTTGGATGTAATTATTGTTAATTAACAACTCAGATGGAGAGATGGTTTCTAAAGAATCACATCAATGAAAAAACCAAGCAGGTTTTCATTCCTTAAAAAAAAAAAAAAAAAAAAAAAGGCCATCAATCCCTGATTATATGCTATGCAACAATGATAAAAAATAGCTTATAATAGATTTTTTCTGTCTGTCTCTCTCTCCAAATAATGTATGCAAAATTATAAAGAACTAGCAAGAGTTGTGGAAATTCCACAGGGGACTCATTCATATCTAATATATTGATGTTGGCATTCTGTAGATGTTCAATGTAAATGGAGATGCTCTGATATTATTGTAGTTCCTCTGTTAAAATTTCAAAAGTATTTATCTAAGCTAGCAGGGACACCCAGCATAGCCTTGTCATAAAGTAGACTTAAATATGATACTTTAATTCTTGCAGATTCCGTATATATTATTATAGAGTTAATGCTCTATCCATTTTTATATATTATGAAGTTATGATTTCAAAAATAAAAAAATATATCTATATGACTTGGGTTCATCAGCTTGAATCGAAACTGAATCCCAAACTTATGAACATATGTATATATATATATATATATATATATATATATATATATATATATATATATATATGTATATATATATATATATATATATATATATATAACTTTAGTTCCTTCAGCTGTAATCAAAACCGAAACCAAAACTTAAAAATTCTTGATAAAATTATTCTATAAAAAAAAAATAGATTACTAAGGTGCCATCAGCTAAAATCAAAACCAAGACTCGTGAAGAATTCTTGATAAAATTATTTAAAAAAAAAAAAAAAAAGATTATTAGAGTGCCATTAGCTATAATCGAAACCGAAACCAAAATTATGAAGAATTCTTAGTAAAATTATTTATAAAAATTTAATTGACTTGAGTGCCATCTTGGTAAGATTATTTATTACAAGAAATTGAAGTACATAACAATTAAACGACCCGGATGTAAGCATAACACAGAAAATAACACGCTATCATATTAATATATAGATTATATATTTCAGTTTGCCTGTGATAATTATTGATAACTAACGATCTGACCTTCAAAGAATAACAACATTGAAACAGCCAAGTATATCTTCATCTTTTTGAAAATTTAGACTATCATCATCATCTCAGTCCCCGATTAATGAATATGTTATCGAAGAATATGCTGTAAAAAACAAACCAAAAGTCTTTCTTGGGTACAATACAATATAAAAACTGCAATTATGCTATGACATGTCGAGTAAAGACGCTAGCGTAACAAGATTAGTGCGTCTAGAGTTTACAGAGCAAAGATAACACCAATAATAAAAGAACAAGAATAATAGAACAAGAATAATAGAACAAGAATAATAGAACAAGAATAAAAGAACAAGAATAATAGAACAAGAATAAAAGAACAAGAATAAAAGAACAAGAATAAAAGAACAAGAATAAAAGAACAAGAATAAAAGAACAAGAATAAAAGAACAAGAATAATAGAATAAAAGAACAAGAATAATAGAATAAAAGAACAAGAATAATAAAACAAGAATAATAAAACAAGAATAAAAGAAGAATAATAGAATAATAGAATAAGAATAATAGAACAAGAATAATAGAACAAGAATAAAAGAACAAGAATAAAAGAACAAGAATAATAGAATAAAAGAATAAAATAAAAGAATAATAGAATAAAAGAACAAGAATAATATAATAAGAATAAAAGAAGAATAAAAGAACAAGAATAAAAGAAGAATAAAAGAACAAGAATAAAAGAAGAATAAAAGAACAAGAATAAAAGAAGAATAAAAGAAGAATAAAAGAACAAGAATAATAGAACAAGAATAAAAGAACAAGAATAATAGAATAAAAGAATAAAATAAAAGAATAATAGAATAAAAGAACAAGAATAATATAATAAGAATAAAAGAAGAATAAAAGAACAAGAATAAAAGAAGAATAAAAGAAGAATAAAAGAAGAATAAAAGAACAAGAATAATAGAACAAGAATAAAAGAACAAGAATAATAGAATAAGAATAATAGAATAAGAATAATAGAATAAGAATAATAGAATAAGAATAATAGAATAAGACGCAGGGAAAGAAAAAAAGCCTAAATGCGTCAAATGTTTCTGAGCGCGCGTAAGTTGTTCTGTAGACGAACACTTACTGCAGGAGATAAACTTTCAAGCACAGGTGACTCAGAAAACAAAAATTGCTTTTAAAAGTTGTGTAGATACAATTTTTTCAAGTACCAGCGAGTTAATCAGTGTGATTGATGGATTGTGATCTCTGCGGTCAGCATGGACAGATGATGACTGATGAGGTTGATTAAGTTATACCAACAAAATTCGAATGTGGTTCTCAATTATAATTGCAGCATAGAATTTAGTGATGCAAGGCATTATGTAATATAAGAATCAACAGAATCTGGTTCTAGTCTTCCTGCTGAGATTTACCTATGTACTCTGCAAAACGTCGTCATCTTCCTATCGACTTTTGGCCTACTGTCTCCCCCACCTATCTAGCAGTTTTTCACCATAACCACTCATATATACTCCTTCAAAACCAACAACAAAGAGATCACTCCAAACAGACCTTCCTTCATCTACAGACAAGGAGAGATAATTTAACTGTCTTAAATCAGAGATTAACACACTCAACATTATCGCTAATGCAAAGGACCTTCATAAAGGTTTGGACAAGCCTTTTTAAACAAACACATTTGGACATGCCTTTTTAAACAAACACATTTGGACATACCTTTTTAAACAAACATTTTTAAACAAACATTATTGTATTAAGATGGCAAAAAATGCCAGACAGAGTCTTCCTGGTCCAGTTTTTATTCTTTAAGTTCTTTATATCTTTAAATGTTCATTCATGGTGTTTAATTTAGTTTTAAAGCAATTGAACCGTTTTCAGGTTATTAATGCTGAATGTAAAAGTTACTATGCTCTTAAGTTCTTTGCATAAGGGACCTACTGATTCTCTATTCATCTTGTATTGAGGCATTCGAGCAATTTGCGACTTTTACATCAACTATAAGCCAGAGTTTCCCTAACTCCAGGACACTACGGAACCCCTGAGCAGGGCAAAGGTTTTTACAGAGTGCTAACAAGATAATTTCTAAAACATGAAAAACATTAATTTAAAATTTTAACACCAACTAATGATAATGTTTACAACCATTTTTTTTATTTTGATTAATCAAAAGTGGTTGCTTCTTTTGTGAATTTATTTATTTATTTTCTTTTTCATGAACCACCCTGTAGTTATGTATCATATCTCTTTCCAGTGAAAAAGATTGATAATTAAATGTCTGCAGCCATTAAATTTTTCCATATAAAGCATAGAGGCTTGCCTTTTTTCTGTTGTTCTTGGCCTTCGGGCCAGGATCAAAGTATAGTATCTGTTCCGGCAGATACTGCAAGCAAAGACCATATGTGGGGGAAACCCCACATATAAGACCTTGGTCAATGTAGGGGCAACCTTTCATACCAATTGTCACTATCCAGCTCCCCTACTTCCCGGGGAGTTGGTCCCCATTTCCCCTTCACTCCTCACATTAAAAATCGGCCTTGTGCCTAATTCGCTCAGTGGGGGAGCAAATAAATACCTTGCCTTTTTTCTGTTGTTCTTGGCCTTCGGGCCGGGATCAAAGTGTAGTATCTGTTCTGAAGATGCTGCACTTAAAATAATTTGTACCAGTCAATGGACGGGAAACCCTCTATACTGGGACAATCATTTTTGGTAACCAGAGTGCCCCCTTTTTGCCTACTTTTAGGGGAGCTGGTTTTTACCCCACATTAAAAACGGCCTTGTGCCTAATTTGCTTTGGTGGGGAAGCTAATAAATACATACAATAAAGCATTTGGTCCTCTTTAAGAAAGGGTTTCGGGAGCCCCTCAGCCTCACTCACGGAGCCCCAAGGCTCTCGAGCCCACTTTAATAAACCCTGCTATAAGCAACAGATTATAATTTAGACAGATTTTTTTTTTTTCGATTTAAACTTTTATAAAAAAATAAACATTTTTTCAAACTGACACCCCGAGATTTAAAGGAATTAAATAATTTGTTGATATATTTAATTTTCACTGTCATTTTTTTTTGTAAGCATTTACTACTTAAAAAAAACATTTACGATTTAAAAAGTAAAATACTTTTCTTTTAATTAAAAGGAACATTTTTTTTTTTTTTTATGTTTCTTCTAAGTTTGAAAAAGAAATTGTTTATTTTTACAAAAATGTTTAATCATTCATCGTGCGTTAATTTGTTGTACATAAATAATTTACCAGTGCATTAAAAAGAAAAGAAAAAAAAATATAAAAACACAAGACAACAAAAAGAAAGAAATATACAGAAAGAATACTACAAAAAAGAAGCAGAGAAAATAAAAGAAAATGAACAAACAGAAAAAGAAACAAAAATAGAAAAAGTGTGAAAAAAGAAAAAAAAAGACATTTTCAAAGAGAGAGAGAGAGAGAGAGAGAGAGAGAGAGAGAGAGAGAGAGAGAGAGAGAGAATGAATTTATTAGTCAAAAGTTCTTACCAAAAGTCCAATGGCAGTCAGACTAACATTCAGTTCTTGGCTTTGCAGGCCAAATTTGGATGCCACTTCCACACAGACCAACAGATATTTGCAAGGGATCATGGGAAGAAAATCTGTGACTACCAATTGAAGACTCATGAAGGCGTTCTGCACAAGTTTCTCACTGAAAAACAAAATTAAATGAGTCATTAAGCATCTTTTGACATTGCTTATTTTAATAAATAATCCATTTATTGTGATAGTTGCAGAGAAGAAATCCTGTAGTAACGAGTTCCATAAATGGGAGGTTCTTAGAAAAAAATTATGTTTAATGTAAGGCACGTCATTCAAGGAAGAACGGAATGTTTTTTTAACGTAGCGTTGGTGGAAGTATGCACTCTACCAAGAGCCATTCTTGAATATTACAACTTTCTCCCACCAAGAGGCAGTAATATTATGATAGGAAATAAACTGGTTTCATGACAATAATAAAAATACTATACTAAATGGAGGTAATGCTTAGGAGAATGTTATCATGACAGCAAAACAGATACTGCATTGTTAACGCAGAATTTTTTTTTTTTTTTGAGGGTCACCGCTTATCAAGGCCTCGGGGCCACTCGAGGATAAAAGTTAATGATATCAGGTAGACGATGAGACAATCCCGTGACGATTAATAATGGTGTAAATAGTTTAGCTTAATTTTATAAGAGGACAGCTCAACAGGAATTTACTTACATTAAACTTGAAAATGACCATGTTATAGTCAGCATGAGAAACTCTCCTCTAGCCTAAAAACACTATCAATAATTTCCCCCACTCTTTATCTGTGCCTAAACCTAAACGTAGATATATATTATTCCTTAATTGGAATTCATTTTTTTTAGATGAGCATTATATGTTAATTTTATTTTTATTTCGGACTATTAGTCTCATCTTTATTAGTTGGTGTTTTTGGATCTTTTTATTGGTTCACAACGTTTCGGCCAACTTCCTCTGGTCTTCGGGGCCCGTGGCGCAGTTGATAGAGACGTTGAATCTCTACGGTTCCAGATGAGCATTGTCTGAAGATATCGGTTTCAATCCCACCCAAAGCGTGCCAAAGGTAATTGGTCAAAAATGTGGTGAGACGACAACAACTACGGATGGCAGTGATGGCTGAGAATGCAGTTGGGAGATTCGAAGTTCCTATCCGTCACGGTTACCACCTGACGAAGGCCAGAGGAAGTTGGCCGAAACGTTGTGAACCAATAAAAAGATCCAAAAACAACAACTAATAAAGATGAGACTAATAGTCCGAAATAAAAATAAAATTAACTAAACGTAGATTCCATGAACAAAGCTTCTTTCTTAGAACTGCACACCTGTAGAACTGCCTTCCGTTTGCCTGCTTTCCAGCTGGTTACAATCCGGTGGTCTTCAAGTCAAATGTAAACAAGTTCTTGATGAGCCGTTCCCATTGATTAATCTAATTTACCAAATTTCCATTACTAACAATTACTACAATATTGTCCCATATCCTCGAGTGGCCTCTGGGCTTTGATAAGTGGTGACGCCTATGTAAAATTTAAAAAAAAAAGAAGCAGGAAGGTGAAAAAGTCCTTGCCCACTAGATTTCAAACACTGTTTTGTACCCTGTCGAGACAGGAATGGCCTTTTTAGTGGCTTTTTCCCAGACATGTCAACAGTACTCCATCATAGGATGTATATTTAACTCTTGCACAGGTAGAGGATTGTGTCAAGAGTAAGATACTCTCTTGAGTGATAGAATGAGCCAACCATTTTTACAGAGATTCAGTTTCGGCTTCAGACGGATACTAAATCTTCATGGTTGATAGATATGTATGCATGTATATATTTTCATTTATATACTAGCAGTCCGCCCTGCATTACTCGGTTATAAAATATGCATAAATATTATATTTTAATTTATACAGAAACCGAAACATGTGCATGCGAGTGTTATGTTTTTTTCAAAACAGTTCACTTCTTGTAAGTAAAAAAAAAAAAAATACTCGACCTGAGATCAAAACTAAAACCTAAAGACAGCGAGTCAAGTACAATAGCCATTAGGCCAGCTTGACACGTTCTTTAAAAAATTTTTTCAAACCTATTCATTCTTAGCACAAGAAATCTGCCATGAGAACAATTCACGCACGCACATTTTTCAATTTTGACCTCTTCACCGCTTTTTACCAGATGACAACCGATTAAAGTTTCCACATGTCTGAATACCCTATATACCAAATCTCAAGTCTGTAGATCAAAAATACGTTGGGTGTATATATAGGTTGAGAAGTGTCCTCACACACACACACACACATTCTCACTTTTATAGATATATAGATTTTACTTGAAAAACTTCCATTTTAACTGCCTAATGTTGGTGGAAGTATGCACTCTACAGAGTGCCATTCAAGATTATTACTGCTTTACTTTATGCTTTAACCACATATAAGGCCGCTTCTCTCTCTCTTTATATATATATATATATATATATATATATATATATATATATATATATATATATATATATATATAAGGTAAGTATAGCGATCACCCAAGGGCAGCAACATTTTGATAGGAAAGAAACTGCCGAGTGTGTACCAATTATCACAAAGCAGTCATCCGATTAATCTAATATAATCTTGTGTAATTACCTTATCAGAATTTATCGGACAGGAAGAAAGGGTTACGCATTGTGGGGTTAGACTGGCGAGGGGGGGGGGAGGAGGGGCCTTGTTGCCGAGAGAACCTCACAAATTAAAAGCAGTGAAGTTTAATTTTAAAAGACTTCCTTAAGAGAAAAAATACAAGAAACGTTTATATATATATATATATATATATATATATATATATATATACACACACGTTTCTTGTATTTTTTTTCTCTCTCTCTCTCTATATATATATATATATATACATACTCACAGTTTCATAAATACAGAGATAACAATCATGAAAACGACGAAAAAATAGGCTAGTTCAAATAAAATATCGACATATCTGACTTTGAAAACTCAATGAGATAATTTTATATTTTAGATAACAATACTGGAAAAGAAAAGAAAAATAGGCAGGATAGTCTTAATCAAGTATCGATACATCAAACAGATTGCTATTTTGAATCGACTTCAGAAATCCGACAAGATAATTTTATGTACTAGATATAAATAATGTAAAGAATGAAAGAGAAAATTAAAGCCGAACAAAAACAAAAATGTATAGTAGTTATGTAAAAGCTTCTCTCTCAGCTGGAATTTACAAAAAATGCCTGACGTTGCTTATAACCACAAAACGAAGAAATATGCAGGGAAAATCCTCACATTATTTATATGCAAAAAATATTTCCTTTTTGTATAAAAAAGAACATGGTACAACAATAGCATATGAAAATTGGCTAGTCGGAAACAAAAGTTTTATTTCGCAGCTTAAATGCTATTTAGGTCCAACTCTGAAAATTCGACAAGATAACTTCATATGTTAAACTAGTAGGGTGACCCAACGCTCCCCGGGATCGAATAATGATTAACAAACGTTTCACACTCCCACATTTTTTATTGTCATCGAAATTGGTGAAATTTCCCATTTTTAATTAAATCGATTGATTGCCTGCTCTAGTTGGGAACCTATTGCGGTGCACTGAGAGGAAACTCACATGCCTCTCATATTGACAGTTAAAGATACATTGTAGTCTACATTGCAGTGCAGAGATCCTACTGTTGATTTTATAAATGTATTTATATATAATGACTTGAATTAAAGTTTAAAATGCAAAAGCCAAGTATAATGGTGCAATTATGATTTAAACAGAAACATTCATTTCAAATGCGTCCCTCTCATATCAAAGAACCTACTGTTGCTTTTATATGTCGAGCCTTTCTGCTTGTGCGTTAATAAAACTTCTCAGATGCACTTGTGACGTTAGGCTGTGTAAGATGTTAACTTTGATCAAAATCGCCTGTTCCTTTTTTCATCGGATTATTTCAATTATCAATACTTATCTAAGACATTCCCATAAAAAAACCTATCTAAAAACACTGCCAGGCTTTGTGTAAAATTTCATAAAAATCGGTCCAGCCATTTTCGAGTCCATAGGAAACAAACTCACCGACACACACACAGTTCCTTTTATATAATAATAGATAACATGGTACAGCAATCTATAAATATAAAAGAGAAAAGGTATGTATGTATGTATGTATGTATGTATGTATGTATGTATGTTCGCTTTTTCTGTATGTCTACAAAAGGCCTTTTTCAGAGAAGCGGTCGGTCGGTTCACAACTTTTTAAAACTTCTTATATCGCATATAAATCGTAATATCTCAGAGTTAACAACGAAGCTCGCCTGTCTATTTAATTTGCTCAATTTCGGGAAGATAAATATTCAACATTTGTCGCTCGCCACATGTGGGTTAGTCTTTTTCCAATAACATCTTGGGGGGGGGGGACGTTCAGCAGTAAATACTATCCTGCAGTCAAACTTGACCTCATTAACTCATTAAAACGGGCACCTGCCAAATCCAAGTAATTAAATAAATTCAAACGTGTTTCCGTTAGCATCTCGCGGTGGGGCAATGGTTAACGTCGCACTTTTTTTTTTTTTTTTCACACTTTAATTTACAACTTTGCCTCAACGGTTGGGGTTCGATCCTCATACTTACTTTTTTTTTTAACTCCCACTCCACCCCCGGAGTTTCCACACACACACACCTCCAAACACCCGGGAAACGCCGGGTACCCCTCGCTAGTCTATAATATAAAGGGAAAAAATCTGTTTAAATGTATGTATGTTGCATGTATGCTTGTATGTCTCGCAAAAACTTTCGACAGAGGTGACGGATTTTCACCAGATCAGTATCATTTTGAAGCTCAACCCTTCAGACGCCAAATATCGAAAAATTGACTAAAAATATTTATTCCTACACCCTCAACTAGGCACTTAACTAGGAGTAGCAAAAAATTATTCCTTCATGACAATTTAGCCATACATGCATGCACAAAAAAGTTTTTTCTTGAATTAGTTTAAATATAAAAAAACAAAAACGACTCAATTTCGATGATGCGGTCATGGACGAGTTGGTATGGTAGCAGCCGAAATGTCAGGTATATTTTTTTCTCGATTTTTAAAGTTTTAATATTGAAAGTGAGTTATTTATGCCATTTTATCGTTCGTTTTTTTGAAATTTTAAAAATTTTTCTATCACGTTCGCTGCTTTTTTTTTGTTTTTGTTTTGCCGATTTTTTTAAAAGAAGTTTTAGCATCGTTCGCTTATTCTTTATTTTGCATCACGTTCGCTATTTTTTTTTTGTTATAATATTTAACATCATTCGTTTATTCTTTATTTTCCATTTTGTTTTGATTTACCCTCCCCACACACTCACCACACCAGGGCAACGCCGGGTACCCCCGCTAGCAACAAATAAAAATTCGCCTGTCAAAAGCAAAGCTTGATTTGTCAGCTTAAATATTATTTGGGTCTGATTATGAAAATTATATGGGATAAATTTACATGTTAGGTATTTACAAAAAAAAATAAATAAATAAATGGTTTTCCTTGCTTCAACTGATTAACTTGTACATCTCTTTCAGATGAGTTTACCCAGCGTCCCCGTGTTTATGAACATCTCAGAATTATTGCCACTTGTAGAGATTGGAAAATCAACACACTCAAAAGGCGATACATCGTAAACTAAATTTTCCATTTATTCACTTAAATGTCATCCTCCGTGTCGTTATATTCCAAATTTTAAAACTTGACTTATTATTTAACATATTTAACGTAAAAACCTATCAGCTCAAATGCTATTTGTGTCTAACTTCAAAAATCCGACAAAATAATTTCATGTGTTAAATAACATGGTACAACAATAAGAAACGAAAATTGGCTAGTCCGAAGAAAAATTTGATTTGCCAGCTTAAATGTTATTCGGGTCTGACTAAAAAAAAAAAGATAACATTAAGTATACGAGATATAAATAATGAACGAATGAAAGAGAAAATGTAAACAAAACAAAGACAAAAATGCATAGCAATTATTTAACAGCTTCTCTTGCAGTTGGAATTGCCCAAAGAATGCTTGACCTTGCTTATAAGCACAAAACGAAGAAATATGTAGACAAATAAATTTCCCAACCATTTTCAGCGTAACAATAGAATACAAAAATATTTCCTTTTGCGTGAACATAAAAATGGCCAACTCTTTGATTCCTGTTCGGAAAAGTCGACGCAAAAGAAGGAAAAAAAAAAAAAAAAAGATTCGTTGTTCATTAGCCGAAAACAAAAATTTCGCAAGCAATTTTATTTGTCTTACATTTGACAATTGCACCAATCAACATCCTGGCAGAAGATGCTGTGTATTCATCGAAAGGTGGAAAAGAGGGGGGGAGTTATTTACACTCTTCCCTCATCTTGATAACCAAGGCTGACGATGGAATTTCTCAGCTGGGTGTTGCATAAGGTAGGACAAAGCAGAACAATGAGGATAACTGCTTCAAATGCGACAGTGATGATGGAGGATAAAAATTTAAAACTGCGCTTTTGAAAATAAAATCTTGAGATCAACAAGTTTAAAATCACTTTAGACATAAATAATAAAAAGACCCCCTCACCCCAACCATAAGAAAAAAAAATTGCATTGTAAGTGGTGATATCCACCTAAAGAATTTAACAAAATCAGGACTCTGAGAATTACGGAATTTGGATCGGCAGATAAGAATCAGGTTTCAGAGAATAACGGAATTTTGGGGTCGTTACCAAACTTGTTTTCTTGTGTAATAATGATTTTTTAAAATTTGAAAAAAATAAAATAAAAAAAAAAATAAATAAAAAATAAAAATTAAAAAAAAACGAAAGCAAAATATTGTAAAACCAGCCGAGCATGCAAAGTCCCTCCTCTACGAGTGAAAACTTTACTTTCACCATGACTAATGTTTGTGCAAATTTTGTTTTTTTAAATCCAAGGCATGGTCATTGAGAAAAGTGAGAACGGATGAACGATTTGGGGGTAATTTTACCTCATAATGACCCTAAGGGCAACCAGAGTTATCCCGGAAAATCCGTTCTGCCAAAAAATTTACTTTCACCATGTTTAATGCTTGTGCAAAAATTAACAAAATCCCAGGCGTGTCTATTGAGAAAAGTACGAGCAGGCGAACGGGAGTGAATTACTAGGTCCAATTTCTCTTTTGTCGGAGAACCAACAATAGCTAAATGGAGCAAATGATCAAAGAACCTAGAATGTAATTCAGTGCAGTTTATTTAAAAGGAAAAAAAAGTTGCTTTTGTTTCGAAAGCTCCGAAATTTGAAGTTTCCTGAAGAACAATCATATGCAAAAAAAAAAAAAAGGGGGGGATAAAATTATAAAAGCATTCATTGATGGGCAAAAAATCAGAAACGCATAGTATTAACGCTGGTATCCCTCAAGGGTTCATCCTGGGCCCAACTGTCTTCCTAATCTTCATCAATAATCTCCCAAATTACATTCTTAGATCCTTTGTATGCAGACAACGACACCGCAATTTATGGTAACTACTTTCATCTGACTACTCTGACCCCCACCATGCTCCAATTGAAATGAATGGCTCTAATTTCGAGGAAGCTCCATGTCGTGACAAGCTGCTGAGACTGACCTTTACTCCTGATCTGAAATGGTACACATACGTCAAATCTGTTGCCAGGATCGCTGGAAATATGGTTGGATCACTCTACCGCTCCAGTAGGTATCTCATTGCCGATGCAACTCTCTATCTGTATAAAAGTCAGTTACACCCTCTCTCCGTAAATGAGGGGGGGCACTCCCTCCCTCAACACTAGTTAGGGAAGGTTAGTTAGCTTTGAAAAACCTATTGTCCAGTTTTCATTGTAAAAATTAATTGTAATATATATATTGTAAAATAAATAGTTAAGATTTCTCATATATATTACGATTGTGTCGTGTGTCGTCTTTCTTGTGTTGCCATGTCTTCATAAATGTCTTAAGTCGACAAGCGGCCCTGACGACGAAGAAATGAAAGTTCCCACAAGAATGCCACCAGGGTGAAGAGATCAAAACGTTTCCTGGGAGAAGGAGCCACACAGCACATCCAACATCTCAGGTATGCTTTTCTTCACCCCCCCCCTAATGACTGACCATCTTTACGTCTCCCCGAGACCACTTGTAAGACTTTAGTATAACATGTGAAGCCGGTCACACCTATCGCTGCTCTATCGTCATTTTCATTGCAAGTGCTCGACTGAACTCCAATCTATGGTTCTCCCTCATCAAACTTTCATAAAAACACTCGACTAGCTAGAACCACTATATACGATTTCCCCCACTCTCTAACTGTGCCTAAATCTAAACGCATATTCCATGAACAAAACTTTTTCCCCAGAAATGCCCGTCTGTGGAACATTGTTCTGCTGGTCTGCTTCCCCGTTGAATAAAACATGGTAGCCTTCAAATCTAATGTAAACAAATTCTTGTTGAGCCGTCCCCACAAATAATCAAATTCTACCCAATTTATACCATTATCGATTATCGACCACCACCTTACATTAATTAACCCTTATTCTTGAGTGGCCTTCGTGCCTTGATAAATGGTAAATCCCAAATAAAAATAAATCATACAAGAAATATATAGAGAAACGAAACGTACATATATCACGTTCATTTCATAAAACAGAAAATACTTGCGGAGGGGGGGGGGAGGGGGGGATGAAAATAATAGAAGCATCATTTTTTGGACTTTGTTCGAAGTCAGGGTAAAGAAAAATCTTCAAATGTGTAAAAGTCCAAACGTTTAAAAATTCGCATATGTAATAGAAACGAAAAGCAATCTTATTTTCTTTCATTTCTTCAAATTGTATTCGCCTTGTTTGCCATGCTGTCATCTAAAAATAAAACACTTCGAGAGGATTCTCTGTTTCTTTCTTCTTTTGGGCTAGATATTTTTTTTTTTTTTTTAAGTTTCCTTTACGAGAAACATCCCTCAGGAAATTAATATTCCTTTCCCCTTTCGTTCTCTTTTTAGAGCACTTTGTTCTTTAACAAAAGGGATATGAAGCAAATACGTCGACGGCTCAACAGTTACCTTTCTTTGGAGACTTTTAATCTTTTCAAAGATAGGCTTTCGGCGTTGACTGCCAACGGAGCACAAAAACAGGTTCGACTTCTTTGAACTGCCTCTATGTACCGAAATTAAAATATCCGGTAGTATCCCGCGAGGGGCCGAAAGGGAGAAGGGAAACGATGACTCATTTGGGAGAAGGAAGCCCCTTAGTAAAATCTGACCAGTAGTGGACACTGGACAGCTACATAACCCACACATCCCCATGCATAAGTTGGTTGGTTAGTTGTTTTACGGCATATCAACCGTTTTCAGATTATTTAATGCAGAATCCAATGATTTTGAAGAAAGATTTTTTTAATAGAATATGTTGTTGTTTTTTTTTCAAGTCGGTTTCTATTCAACCCATAGTTGGGACCATAACAGGTACTACCACTCCGGGTCAGAATGGACCTGGAAGCAATGGCAATTAAAGGGTGGCTCTACACTCCCCAAATCCCGCAAGCTGGGGCCTCACCATCGGATATAGTTTAAGGTCATATCCAGGACCCCAGGCATAAGTAATATGAGAGACAGGACAGAGGGCGAACGATGATTTCGTCACGCCCTCATAGCATTGCCTAATGAAGGAAGGAAATAAAATGTCCAAAAGAAATTTTTTAAAAAGTGTAAATATACATTTAAGGAATTGACCAGAATACAGCTATAAGAATTACGTAATTTGTTGATTGACGCGTAAGAATTAGGTTAGGGGGGAAAAAATAAAATAAAATTAAAAACAATGCAGTTCGACTCACATTTACGGAATTTAATCAACGTCGGCGTTCGAATGTATAATGAAAAATAATTCGTCAAAAAGAAAACAAACATTCGAAGGATGTTCCAAAAGTAATGTCTCCTACATTTATTCCGCCCGAACTGATTAGAGGGGATTGCAAATTACATTATTATGATGATTGAACTTATGCATTCATGACCTGAAAGTTTCGTCACTCTGTTGCAGACATTGACGGTGTAAGACTAATAAAGCAACTTTTGCCTATGCAGTTGATATCAGCACAGTTAGGAGATGGGTTCATTGATTTCAGAGTGGCGAAAGAGATGTAAGTATTAAAGTGTGCTCGGAACTTTTACAACCTAGGCATCCTTCATCGCTGGCAATATGTAAAATAAAATAGGAAATAAAAAAAATAAAAATAATCATTCTGGGGCGCAAAAGGTTGTTCGTTTTATCGGTACCACTCCAGTCTTCATAGCTCTTCAACGTTTCAGTTTTTTAGTTAAAAAAAATAGGAGGCCTTACTTTTGGAACGGCCCATCAAAATAAAAGAAAAACACAGTAGGCTTAATGATTATCGGAGATAGAGACAAGACAAGCAGGCGAACACGCACGCATGGCACAAGGCGACGCACACGAAATGATCGCTCGTAGACTAAGTGAATCAGTATCGCAACAACGTCCAAAGTTAAATCGTAACGTTGTTGCATGCGCCGGGCAGTACAAAATTACCTTGCTTACGGGATGAGGGCTGGGTGTTGTCGGGGATGTTGACACTTGACCAAAGATGTCTCATATGTCCACAGAAGGATAGGATGTTTTCCTTGAGATATTATGAAAAAAGAAAAAAATTTCTCAACGAAGTAAAATAGACATTTTCGGGGACGCTTGAAATATATAGGGAAATATCACGGTAAGCCATGTGTTTTATATTAAGCGAGAGACCACGTTGTAGATGATTTATATATCAATAGGATAGCGTGTGTGCTATCTATTTTGTGTCACACTTGCATCCGAATGACTGTCGTTTAACTGTTATGACTTCCATTTCTCGTAATAACTATTTTTACCAAGAATTCTTCATAAGTTTTGATTTTAGTTTCGATTATAGCTGATGGCTGGTTCGTTGTTTTTGCTTTACGGCATATCAACCCTTTTCAGGTTATTCAATGCCAAATCCAGTGATTTTGACTAAAAAATTTTTAATAGAAATATATTTGTTTTTTTCAAGTCAGTTTCTATTTACCCCATAGTTGGGACCCTAACAGGTACTACTACTCCGGTTCAGAGTGGACCTGGAAGCAATGGTAATTAAAGGGTGGCTCCACACTCCCCAAAGCCCGCAAGTTGGGGCCTCACCATCGAATATAATTTAAGGTCATATTCAGGATCTACCAAAAATTCTTCATAAGTTTTGGTTTCGATTATAGCTGAAGAAACTCAAGATATATATACAAACACATTATATATATAAATTTTGATTTCGATTCCAACTGATGCACCCAAATCATATGGATATATTTTTTTTTTCTATTTCTGAAATCGCAACTTAATAATATATAAAAATCGATAGAACATTAATTCTATAATAATATATACGAAATTAGCAAGAATTAAAATATCATATTTAAGCGTAATTTACAGCCGGGCTGCGTCGGGCGTCCCTGCTAGTAAAAAATAACTTGAAAGGCAAAAAGACCTCACGAGGCAGGGGAGAGGGGGAATTAAAGAGAAACATGGATTGACAGAAAGCGAGACGTGGATTGACAGAAAGAGAGAGAGAGAGAGAGAGAGAGAGAGAAGAAAGAGAAGGATTTCGGCGTAAAGAAAGAAAAAAAAAAGAGAATTAAAGAGAGATAAGGATTAAAAGAAGAGAACAGCATTTCTTATGGAGATTATCTCTTCGTATGTTTTCTTTTGCTTCTGGGTTCATAAATTCTACACGTCACGTACTAAGAAAAACGTGTGAGATGTAGAATTAATGTACCCAGAAGCAAAAGAAAATATGAGAAGGGGTAATCTCCATACGGTTTAGTAGACACTCGTGGGAGAAAGACGATGGGATAGTTTTATGAAGGATCGAGAACAATGTCTGATTAATATTCAGAAGACATTTTTTTTTTTTTTTTTTACATTGGACTTGAAAACGACCATGTTACAGTCTGAACGGAATCAGTTCAACGGTAACATGTCCCACAGGTGGGAAATTCTGTTCATGAAAGTTCTTTGATTATAGATAAACCAAGGAAGAAAGCAAAGTACTTTACAATGTTTGTAGTAAGACGAGTTCTTGCTGACAACTTTTTTTTTACATGTACAGTTTATCTAAGAGATTACTGTGAATTAGGGGTCAGATTTCTAGGGGCATCCTAAACGGGGAGTTGAGCAGCGAGATGTTCATATTACATTTAGATTTCTGCATGCTGGTACAATCAGGAAAACGGGGAGCAGGAAAAGAATTCTAAAGGCAAGCTTTCCGAGGAAGGAAGCCATTAAAGTAGAAATTTTTCCCGCATCTGGGCATCTCTATAGAGAATTTTACTGCTTGTCGAGTTAGTCAAAGTGTTTACACCGAGGGTCATACAAGTAAGTTTGTCGAAAAACATTCCGATGAATCGTCAAACAAACATAGGGATGCAACATAGTTAACAGAATTGGAGCTCAGTCGAGTACTTAAAATGGAAATACCGATAGACGAAAGGCTATCAAGTTCTCTTCTGTGAGAAAGAGGCTACAGCGATAAGAAGAGGTCACGTGACTACTCTTCCTTTCTAGATATTAAACCGCAACTCGTCTAACTTCAAATCTTTTCATGCCACATGGCGATTTATTTATCTTAACATTAGGCGATGTATGAAGCTGGTGGAGAGAGGGTGAAGCTTGTCCATCAGTGAATCAAATAAAAGCATTTGGGAAATAATTTCTAGATGATGCGAAACATCATATTTACTGCTTGTGAGTAACACGTCGCGCATTCTTGAGGATTCATTCTGACTTAGGAATGCAAAAGGCATTCGTAAGTGATTGGTAAAATCTGCAGTATGTTGTGAAGAGAATGTCAATAGGATGAATGTGATGTTTCTCACAGAAAGAGTAAGTGAGAAAAAGAGAGTATGTGACAGAGACAGAGAGAAAGTAAGAAAGAAATAGAAAATGAGAAAGATATGGAGACAGAGAGAGAAAGATAGAAAAAGCGAGATAGACAGATATATATAGAAAGACAAAGAACTAGAGAGAGAGAGAGAGAGCGAGAGAGAGCGAGACAAAGAGCTAGATAGAGAGAGAGAGAGAGAGAGACAAAGAGAATAACAGCGAGAGAGAGAGAGTGTTAGAGAGAGACAAAGATATATATAGAGAGACAAAGAGCTAGAGAGAGAGAGACAAAGAGCTAGAGAGAGAGAGACAAAGAGCTAGAGAGAGAGAGAGAGAGACAAAGAGCTAGAGAGAGAGAGGGACAAAGAGCTAGAGGGAGAGAGAGAGACAAAGAGCTAGAGGGAGAGAGAGAGACAAAGAGCTAGAGGGAGAGAGAGTGACAAAGAGCTAGAGGGAGAGAGAGTGACAAAGAGCTAGAGGGAGAGAGAGAGACAAAGAGCTAAAGGGAGAGAGAGAGGCAAAGAGCTAGAGGGAGAGAGAGAGACAAAGAGCTAGACGGAGAGAGAGACAAAGAGCTAGAGGGAGAGAGACAGACAAAGAGCTAGAGGGAGAGAGACAGACAAAGAGCTAGAGGGAGAGAGACAGACAAAGAGCTAGAGGGAGAGAGACAGACAAAGAGCTAGAGGGAGAGAGACAGACAAAGAGCTAGAGGGAGAGAGACAGACAAAGAGCTAGAGGGAGAGAGACAGACAAAGAGCTAGAGAGAGAGAGACAAAGAGCTAGAGAGAGAGAGAGACAAAGAGCTAGAGAGAGAGAGAGACAAAGAGCTAGAGAGAGAGAGAGACAAAGAGCTAGAGAGAGAGAGACAAAGAGCTAGAGAGAGAAAGAGACAGAAAAAGAGCTAGAGAGAGAGAGACAGAAAAAGAGCTAGAGAGAGAGAGACAGAAAAAGAGCTAGAGAGAGAGAGACAGAAAAAGAGCTAGAGAGAGAGAGACAGAAAGAGAGCTAGAGAGAGAGAGACAGAAAAAGAGCTAGAGAGAGAGAGAGACAGAAAAAGAGCTAGAGAGAGAGACACAGAAAAAGAGCTAGAGAGAGAGACACAGAAAAAGAGCTAGAGAGAGAGACACAGAAAAAGAGCTAGAGAGAGAGACACAGAAAAAGAGCTAGAGAGAGAGACACAGAAAAAGAGCTAGAGAGAGAGACACAGAAAAAGAGCTAGAGAGAGAGAGACAGAAAAAGAGCTAGAGAGAGAGAGAGAGAAAGAGCTAGAGAGAGAGAGAGAGAAAGAGCTAGAGAGAGAGAGAGAGAAAGAGCTACAGAGAGAGAGAGAGAAAGAGCTACAGAGAGAGAGAGAGAGAGAAAAAAAGAGCTAGAGAGAGAGAGAGAAAAAAAGAGCTAGAGAGAGAGAGAGAAAAAAAGAGCTAGAGAGAGAGAGAGAGAAAAAGAGCTAGAGAGAGAGAGAGAGAAAAAGAGCTAGAGAGAGAGAGAGAGAAAAAGAGCTAGAGAGAGAGACAAAGAGCTAGAGAGAGAGAGACAAAGAGCTAGAGAGAGAGAGACAAAGAGCTAGAGAGAGAGAGACAAAGAGCTAGAGAGAGAGAGACAAAGAGCTAGAGAGAGAGAGACAAAGAGCTAGAGAGAGAGAGACAAAGAGCTAGAGAGAGAGAGACAAAGAGCTAGAGAGAGAGAGACAAAGAGCTAGAGAGAGAGAGACAAAAAGCTAGAGAGAGAGAGACAAAAAGCTAGAGAGAGAGAGAAACAAAGAGCTAGAGAGAGAGAGAAACAAAGAGCTAGAGAGAGAGAGAGAGACAAAGAGCTAGAGAGAGAGAGAGACAAAGAGCTAGAGAGAGAGAGAGACAAAGAGCTAGAGAGAGAGAGAGACAAAGAGCTAGAGAGAGAGAGACAAAGAGCTAGAGAGAGAGAGACAAAGAGCTAGAGAGAGAGAGACAAAGAGCTAGAGAGAGAGAGAGACAAAGAGCTAGAGAGAGAGAGAGACAAAGAGCTAGAGAGAGAGACAAAGAGCTAGAGAGAGAGACAAAGAGCAAGAGAGAGAGAGACAAAGAGCTAGAGAGAGAGAGAGACAAAGAGCTAGAGAGAGAGAGAGAGACAAAGAGCTAGAGAGAGAGAGACAAAGAGCTAGAGAGAGAGAGACAAAGAGCTAGAGAGAGAGAGAGACAAAGAGCTAGAGAGAGAGAGAGACAAAGAGCTAGAGAGAGAGACAAAGAGCTAGAGAGAGAGACAAAGAGCTAGAGAGAGAGACAACGAGCAAGAGAGAGAGAGACAACGAGCTAGAGAGAGAAAGAGAGACAAAGAGCTAGAGATAGAGAGAGACAAAGAGCTAGAGAGAGAGAGAGACAAAGAGCTAGAGAGAGAGAGAGACAAAGAGCTAGAGAGAGAGAGAGACAAAGAGCTAGAGAGAGAGAGAGAGAGACAAAGAGCTGGAGAGAGAGAGAGAAAAAGAGCTAGAGAGAGAGAGAGAGAGAAAAAGAGCTAGAGAGAGAGAGAGAAAAAGAGCTAGAGAGAGAGAGAGAAAAAGAGCTAGAGAGAGAGAGAGAAAAAGAGCTAGAGAGAGAGAGGGACAAAGAGCTAGAGAGAGAGAGAGAAAAAGAGCTAGAGAGAGAGAGGGACAAAGAGCTAGAGAGAGAGAGGGACAAAGAGCTAGAGAGAGAGGGACAAAGAGCTAGAGAGAGAGAGAGGGACAAAGACCTAGAGAGAGAGAGAGGGACAAAGAGCTAGAGAGAGAGAGACAAAGAGCTAGAGAGAGAGAGAGACAAAGAGCTAGAGAGAGACAAAGAGCTAGAGAGAGTGAGACAAAGAGCTAGAGAGAGTGAGACAAAGAGCTAGAGAGAGTGAGACAAAGAGCTAGAGAGAGTGAGACAAAGAGCTAGAGAGAGTGAGACAAAGAGCTAGAGAGAGTGAGACAAAAAGCTAGAGAGAGTGAGACAAAGAGCTAGAGAGAGTGAGACAAAGAGCTAGAGAGAGTGAGACAAAGAGCTAGAGAGAGAGAGACAAAGAGCTAGAGAGAGAGAGACAAAGAGCTAGAGAGAGAGAGACAAAGAGCTAGAGAGAGAGAGACAAAGAGCTAGAGAGAGAGAGACAAAGAGCTATAGAGAGAAAGACAAAGAGCTAGAGAGAGAGAGACAAAGAGCTAGAGAGAGAGACAAAGAGCTAGAGAGAGAGAGACAAAGAGCTAGAGAGAGAGAGAGACAAAGAGCTAGAGAGAGAGAGAGACAAAGAGCTAGAGAGAGAGAGAGAGACAAAGAGCTAGAGAGAGAGAGAGACAAAGAGCTAGAGAGAGAGAGAGACAAAGAGCTAGAGAGAGAGAGAGACAAAGAGCTAGAGAGAGAGAGACAAAAGGCTAGAGAGAGAGAGACAAAGAGCTAGAGAGAGAGACAAAGAGCTAGAGAGAGAGAGAGACAAAGAGCTAGAGAGAGAGAAACAATGAGCTAGAGAGAGAGAGACAAAGAGCTAGAGAGAGAGAGACAAAGAGCTAGAGAGAGAGCCAAAGAGCTAGAGAGAGAGAGACAAAGAGCTAGAGAGAGAGAGACAAAGAGCTAGAGAGAGAGAGACAAAGAGCTAGAGAGAGAGAGACAAAGAGCTAGAGAGAAAGAGAGAGACAAAGAGCAAAAGAGAGAGACAAAGAGCTAGAGAGAGAGAGAGAGACAAAGAGCTAGAGAGAGAGAGAGACAAAGAGCTAGAGAGAGAGAGAGAGACAAAGAGCTAGAGAGAGAGAGAGAGAGACAAAGAGCTAGAGAGAGAGAGAGCTAGAGAGAGAGCGAGGTAGAGAGAGAGGTAGAGAGATAGAGAGATAGAGAGAGAGAGGTAGAGAGAGAGAGAGGTAGAGAGAGAGGGAGGTAGAGAGAGAGGGAGGTAGAGAGAGAGGGAGGTAGAGAGAGAGAGAGGTACAGAGAGAGAGGTAGAGAGAGAGGTAGAGAGAGAGGTAGAGAGAGAGAGGGGTAGAGAGAGAGGTAGAGAGAGAGAGGGGTAGAGAGAGAGAGAAAGAGGTAGAGAGAGAGAGAGGTAGAGGTAGAGAGGTAGAGGTAGAGAGAGAGAGGTAGAGAGAGAGAGACAGAAAAAGAGCTAGAGAGAGAGAG
Organism: Euprymna scolopes; assembly: GCF_053919585.1. Lineage (NCBI taxonomy): Eukaryota > Metazoa > Mollusca > Cephalopoda > Sepiida > Sepiolidae > Euprymna > Euprymna scolopes. The sequence continues at coordinate 79,643,949 of NC_136513.1, read as the reverse complement.
ACAGAAAGAGAGCTAGAGAGAGAGAGACAGAAAAAGAGCTAGAGAGAGAGAGACAGAAAAAGAGCTAGAGAGAGAGAGACAGAAAAAGAGCTAGAGAGAGAGAGACAGAAAAAGAGCTAGAGAGAGAGAGACAGAAAAAGAGCTAGAGAGAGAGAGACAGAAAAAGAGCTAGAGAGAGAGAGACAGAAAAAGAGCTAGAGAGAGAGAGACAGAAAAAGAGCTAGAGAGAGAGAGACAGAAAAAGAGCTAGAGAGAGAGAGACAGAAAAAGAGCTAGAGAGAGAGAGACAGAAAAAGAGCTAGAGAGAGAGAGACAGAAAAAGAGCTAGAGAGAGAGAGACAGAAAAAGAGCTAGAGAGAGAGACACAGAAAAAGAGCTAGAGAGAGAGACACAGAAAAAGAGCTAGAGAGAGAGAGACAGAAAAAGAGCTAGAGAGAGAGAGAGAGAAAGAGCTAGAGAGAGAGAAAGAGCTACAGAGAGAGAGAGAGAGAGAAAAAAAGAGCTAGAGAGAGAGAGAGAGAAAAAAAGAGCTAGAGAGAGAGAGAGAGAAAAAAAGAGCTAGAGAGAGAGAGAGAGAAAAAAAGAGCTAGAGAGAGAGAGAGAGAAAAAAAGAGCTAGAGAGAGAGAGAGAGAAAAAGAGCTAGAGAGAGAGAGAGAGAGAAAAAGAGCTAGAGAGAGAGAGAGAGAAAAAGAGCTAGAGAGAGAGAGAGAGAAAAAGAGCTAGAGAGAGAGAGAGAAAAAGAGCTAGAGAGAGAGAGACAAAGAGCTAGAGAGAGAGAGACAAAGAGCTAGAGAGAGAGAGACAAAGAGCTAGAGAGAGAGAGACAAAGAGCTAGAGAGAGAGAGACAAAAAGCTAGAGAG